>NW_027478759.1:0-300000 GCF_051014685.1 Ptiloglossa arizonensis | reverse complement strand
ACGTTACACGTTATACGTTATACGGTATACGTTATGCGTTATACGTTATACGTTATACGTTATACGTTATACGTTATACATTATACGTTTTACGTTATACGTTATAAGTTACACGATATACATTATACGTTATACGTTATACGTTATACGTTATACGTTATACGTTATACGTTATGCGTTATACGCTATACGTTATGCGTTATAGGTCATACCTTATACGTGATACGTCATACGTTATACGTTATGCGTTATACGTTATACGTTATACGTTATACGTTATACGTTACTCGTTATACGTAATATGTAATACGTTTTACGTTATAAGTTATACGTTATACGTTATACGTTATACGTTATACGTTATACGTTATACGTTATACGTTATACGTTATACGTTATACGTTATACGTTATACGTTATACGTTATACGGTATACGTTATGCGTTATACGTTATACGTTATACGTTAAACGTTATACGTTATACGTTTTACGTTATACGTTAAACGTTATACGATATACGTTATAGGTTATACGTTATGCGTTATAGGATATACGTTATACGTTATACGTTATACGTTATACGTTATACGTTATACGTTATACGTTATACGTTATACGTTATACGTTATACGTTATACGTTATACGTTATACGTTATACGTTATACGTTATACGTTATACGTTATACGTTATACGTTATTCCTTATACGTTATACGTTATACGTTATACGTTATACGTTATACGTTATACGTTATACGTTATACGTTATACGTTATACGTTATACGTTATACGTAATGCGTTATACGTTATACGTTATACGTTATACGTTATACGTTATACGTTATACGTTATACGTTATACGTTATACGTTATACGTTATACGTTATACGTTATACGTTATACGTTATACGTTATACGTTATACGTTATACGGTATACGTTATGCGTTATACGTTATACGTTATACGTTAAACGTTATACGTTATACGTTATACGTTATACGTTATACGTAATACGTTATACGTTATACGTTATACGTTATACGTTATACGTTATACGTTATACGTTATACGTTATACGTTATACGTTATACGTTATACGTTATACGTTATACGTTATACGTTATTCGTTATACGTTATACGTTATACGTTATACGTTATACGTTATACGTTATACGTTATACGTTATACGTTATACGTTACTCGTTATACGTAATATGTAATACGTTTTAGGTTATACGTTTTACGTTATACGTTATACGTTATACGTTATACGATGTACGTTATACGTTATACGTTATGCGTTATAGGATATACGTTATACGTTATACGTTATACGTTATACGTTATACGTTATACGTTATACGTTATACGTTTTACGTTGTACGTTATACGTTGTACGTTATACGTTGTACGTTATACGTTGTACGTTATGCGTTGTACGTTATACGTTGTACGTTATACGTTATACGTTATACGTTATACGTTATACGTCATACGTTACACGTTATACGTTATACGTTATACGTTATACGTTATACGTTATACGTTATACGTTACTCGTTATACGTAAAATGTAATACGTTTTACGTTATAAGTTATACGTTATACGTTAAACGTTATACGTTATACGTTATACGTTATACGTTATACGTTATACGCTATACGTTATACGTTGTACGTTATGCGTTATACGTTATGCGTTATACGTTATACGTTATACGTTATACGTTGTACGTTATACGTTATACGTTATACGTTATACGTTATACGTTATACGTTATGCGTTATACGTTATACGTTATACGTTATACGTTATACGTTATACGTTATACGTTAAACGTTATACGTTATACGTTATACGTTATACGATATACGTTATACGTTATACGTTGTACGTTATACGTTATACGTTATACGTTAAACGTTATACGTTATACGTTATACGTTATACGTTATACGTTATACGTTATACGTTATACGTTATACGTTATACGTTATACGTTATACGTTATACGTTATACGTTATACGTTATACGTTATACGTTATACGTTATACGTTATACGTTATACGTTATACGTTATACGTTATACGTTATACGTTATACGTTATACGTTATACGTTATACGTTATACGTTACTGGTTATACGTAATATGTAATACGTTTTAGGTTATACGTTTTACGTTATACGTTATACGTTATACGATATACGTTATACGTTATACGTTATGCGTTATAGGATATACGTTATACGTTATACGTTATACGTTATACGTTATACGTTATACGTTATACGTTATACGTTATTCGTTATACGTTATACGTTATACGTTATACGTTATACGTTATACGTTATACGTTATACGTTATACGTTATACGTTATACGTTATACGTTATACGTTATACGTTAAACGTTATACGTTATACGTTATACGTTATACGATATACGTTATACGTGATACGTTGTACGTTATACGTTATACGTTATACGTTATACGTTATACGTTATACGTTATACGTTATACGTTATACGTTATACGTTATACGTTATACGTTATACGTTATAAGTTATACGTTATACGTGATACGTTATAGGTCATACCTTATACGTGATACGTCATACGTTATACGTTATACGTTATACGTTATTCCTTATACGTTATACGTTATACGTTATACGTTATACGTTATACGTTATACGTTATACGTTATACGTTATACGTTATACGTTATACGTTATACGTTATACGTAATACGTTATACGTTATACGTTATACGTTATACGTTATACGTTATACGTTATACGTTATACGTTATACGTTATACGTTATACGTTATACGTTATACGTTATACGTTATACGTTATACGTTATTCGTTATACGTTATACGTTATACGTTATACGTTATACGTTATACGTTATACGTTATACGTTATACGTTATACGTTATACGTTACTCGTTATACGTAATATGTAATACGTTTTAGGTTATACGTTTTACGTTATACGTTATACGTTATACGTTATACGATGTACGTTATACGTTATACGTTATGCGTTATAGGATATACGTTATACGTTATACGTTATACGTTATACGTTATACGTTATACGTTATACGTTTTACGTTGTACGTTATACGTTGTACGTTATACGTTGTACGTTATACGTTGTACGTTATACGTTGTACGTTATACGTTGTACGTTATACGTTATACGTTATACGTTATACGTTATACGTCATACGTTACACGTTATACGTTATACGTTATACGTTATACGTTATACGTTATACGTTATACGTTACTCGTTATACGTAAAATGTAATACGTCTTACGTTATAAGTTATACGTTATACGTTAAACGTTATACGTTATACGTTATACGTTATACGTTATACGTTATACGCTATACGTTATACGTTGTACGTCATACCTTATACGTGATACGTCATACGTTATACGTTATACGTTATACGTTATTCCTTATACGTTATACGTTATACGTTATACGTTATACGTTATACGTTATACGTTATACGTTATACGTTATACGTTATACGTTATACGTTATACGTAATACGTTATACGTTATACGTTATACGTTATACGTTATACGTTATACGTTATACGTTATACGTTATACGTTATACGTTATACGTTATACGTTATACGTTATACGTTATACGTTATTCGTTATACGTTATACGTTATACGTTATACGTTATACGTTATACGTTATACGTTATACGTTATACGTTATACGTTACTCGTTATACGTAATATGTAATACGTTTTAGGTTATACGTTTTACGTTATACGTTATACGTTATACGTTATACGATGTACGTTATACGTTATACGTTATGCGTTATAGGATATACGTTATACGTTATACGTTATACGTTATACGTTATACGTTATACGTTATACGTTTTACGTTGTACGTTATACGTTGTACGTTATACGTTGTACGTTATACGTTGTACGTTATACGTTGTACGTTATACGTTGTACGTTATACGTTATACGTTATACGTTATACGTTATACGTCATACGTTACACGTTATACGTTATACGTTATACGTTATACGTTATACGTTATACGTTATACGTTACTCGTTATACGTAAAATGTAATACGTCTTACGTTATAAGTTATACGTTATACGTTAAACGTTATACGTTATACGTTATACGTTATACGTTATACGTTATACGCTATACGTTATACGTTGTACGTTATGCGTTATACGTTATGCGTTATACGTTATACGTTATACGTTATACGTTGTACGTTATACGTTATACGTTATACGTTATACGTTATACGTTATACGTTATGCGTTATACGTTATACGTTATACGTTATACGTTATACGTTATACGTTATACGTTATACGTTTGACGTTATACGTTATACGGTATACGTTATACGTTATGCGTTATACGTTATACGTTATACGTTATACGTTATACGTTATACGTTATACGTTATACGTTCTACGTTCTACGTTATACGTTATACGTTATACGTTATACGTTATACGATATACGTTATACGTTATACGTTGTACGTTATACGTTATACGTTATACGTTAAACGTTATACGTTATACGTTATACGTTATACGTTATACGATATACGTTATACGTTAAACGTTATACGTTATACGTTATACGTTATACGTTATACGTTATACGTTATACGTTATACGTTATACGTTATACGTTATACGTTATACGTTATACCTTATACGTTATACGTTATACGTTATACGTTATACGTTATTCGTTGTACGTTATACGTTATACGTTATACGTTATACGTTATACGTTATACGTTACTCGTTATACGTTATACGTTATACGTTATACGTTATACGTTATACGTTATACGTTATACGTTATACGTTACTCGTTATACGTTATACGTTATACGTTAAACGTTATACGTTATACGTTATACGTTATACGATATACGTTATACGTTAAACGTTATACGTTATACGTTATACGTTATACGTTATACGTTTTACGTTTTACGTTATACGTTATACGTTATACGTTATACGATATACGTTATACGTTATACGTTATGCGTTATAGGATATACGTTATACGTTATACGTTATACGTTATACGTTATACGTTATACGTTATACGTTATACGTTATACGTTATACGTTATACGTTATACGTTATACGTTATACTTTGTACGTTATACGTTATACGTTATACGTTATACGTTATACGTTATACGTTATACGTTATACGTTATACGTTATACGTTATACGTTATACGTTATACGTTATGCGTTATACGCTATACGTTATGCGTTATAGGTCATACCTTATACGTGTTACGTCATACGTTATACGTTATACGTTATACGTTATACGTTATACGTTATACGTTATACGTTATACGTTATACGTTATACGTTATACGTTATACGTTATACGTTATACGTTATACGTTATACGTTATACGTTATACGTTATACGTTATACGTTATACGTTATACGTTATACGTTATACGTTATACGTTATACGTTATACGTTATACGTTATACGTTATACGTTATACGTTATACGTTATACGTTATACGTTATACGTTATACGTTATAGGTTGTACGTTATACGTTATACGTTATACGTTATACGTTATACGTTATACGTTATACGTTATACGTTATACGTTATACGTTATGCGTTATACGTTATACGTTATACGTTATACGTTATACGTTATACGTTATACGTTATACGATATACGTTATACGTTATACGTTATACGTTATACGTTATACGTTATACGTTATACGTTATACGTTATACGTTATACGTTATACGTTATACGTTATACGTTATACGTTATACGTTATACGTTATACGTTATACGTTATACGTTATACGTTATACGTTATACGTTATACGTTATACGTTATACGTTATACGTTATACGTTATACGTTATACGTTATACGTTATGCGTTATACGTTATACGTTATACGATATACGTTATGCGTTATACGCTATACGTTATGCGTTATAGGTCATACCTTATACGTGATACGTCATACGTTATACGTTATACGTTATACGTTATTCGTTATACGTTATACGTTATACGTTATACGTTATACGTTATACGTTATACGTTATACGTTATACGTTATACGTTATACGTTATACGTTATACGTTATACGTTATACGTTATACGTTATACGTTATACGTTATACGTTATACGTTATACGTTATACGTTATACGTTATACGTTATACGTTATACGTTATACGTTATACGTTATACGTTATACGTTATACGTTATACGTTATACGTTATACGTTATACGTTATACGTTATACGTTATACGTTATACGTTATACGTTATACGTTATACGTTATACGTTATACGTTATGCGTTATACGCTATACGTTATGCGTTATAGGTCATACCTTATACGTGATACGTCATACGTTATACGTTATACGTTATACGTTATTCGTTATACGTTATACGTTATACGTTATACGTTATACGGTATACGTTATACGTTATACGTTATACGTTATACGTTATTCGTTATACGCTATACGTTATACGTTGTACGTTATGCGTTATACGTTATGCGTTATACGTTATACGTTATACGTTATACGTTATACGTTGTACGTTATACGTTATACGTTATACGTTATACGTTATTCGTTATACGTTACACGTTATACGTTATACGTTATACGTTATACGTTATACGTTATACGTTATACGTTATACGTTATACGTTTTACGTTTTACGTTATACGTTATACGTTATACGATATACGTTATACGTTATACGTTATGCGTTATAGGATATACGTTATACGTTATACGTTATACGTTATACGTTATACGTTATACGTTATACGTTATACGTTATACGTTATACGTTATACGTTATACGTTATACGTTGTACGTTATACGTTATACGTTATACGTTATACGTTATACGTTATACGTTATACGTTATACGTTATACGTTATACGTTATACGTTATACGTTATCGTTATGCGTTATACGCTATACGTTATGCGTTATAGGTCATACCTTATACGTGTTACGTCATACGTTATACGTTATACGTTATACGTTATTCGTTATACGTTATACGTTATACGTTATACGTTATACGTTATACGTTATACGTTATACGTTATACGTTATACGTTATACGTTATACGTTATACGTTATACGTTTTACGTTATACGTTATACGTTATACGTTAAACGTTATACGTTATACGTTATACGTTATACGTTATACGTTATACGTTATACGTTATACGTTATACGTTATACGTTATACGTTATACGTTATACGTTATACGTTATACGTTATACGTTATACGTTATACGTTATACGTTATACGTTATACGTTATACGTTATACGTTATACGTTATACGTTACTCGTTATACGTAATATGAAATACGTTTCACGTTATAAGTTATACGTTATACGTTATACGTTATACGTTATACGTTACACGTTATACGTTATACGGTATACGTTATGCGTTATACGTTATACGTTATACGTTATACGTTATACGTTATACGTTATACGTTATACGTTATACGGTTATACGTTATACGTTATACATTATACGTTTTACGTTATACGTTATAAGTTACACGATATACATTATACGTTATACGTTATACGTTATACGTTATACGTTATACGTTATACGTTATGCGTTATACGCTATACGTTATGCGTTATAGGTCATACCTTATACGTGATACGTCATACGTTATACGTTATGCGTTATACGTTATACGTTATACGTTATACGTTATACGTTATAAGTTATACGTTATACGTTATACGTTATACGTTACTCGTTATACGTAATATGTAATACGTTTTACGTTATAAGTTATACGTTATACGTTATACGTTATACGTTATACGTTATACGTTATACGTTATACGTTATACGTTATACGTTATACGTTATACGTTATACGTTATACGTTATACGTTATACGGTATACGTTATGCGTTATACGTTATACGTTATACGTTAAACGTTACGCGTTATACGTTTTACGTTATACGTTAAACGTTATACGATATACGTTATAGGTTATACGTTATGCGTTATAGGATATACGTTATACGTTATACGTTATACGTTATACGTTATACGTTATACGTTATACGTTATACGTTATACGTTATACGTTATACGTTATACGTTATACGTTATACGTTATACGTTATACGTTATACGTTTTACGTTATACGTTATCCGTTATACGTTAAACGTTATACGTTATACGTTATACGTTATACGTTATACGTTATACGTTATACGTTATACGTTATACGTTATACGTTATACGTTATACGTTATACGTTATACGTTATACGTTATACGTTATACGTTATACGTTATACGTTATACGTTATACGTTATACGTTACTCGTTATACGTAATATGAAATACGTTTCACGTTATAAGTTATACGTTATACGTTATACGTTATACGTTATACGTTACACGTTATACGTTATACGGTATACGTTATGCGTTATACGTTATACGTTATACGTTATACGTTATACGTTATACATTATACGTTTTACGTTATATGTTATAAGTTACACGATATACATTATACGTTATACGTTATACGTTATACGTTATACGTTATACGTTATACGTTATGCGTTATACGCTATACGTTATGCGTTATAGGTCATACCTTATACGTGATACGTCATACGTTATACGTAATGCGTTATACGTTATACGTTATACGTTATACGTTATACGTTATACGTTATACGTTATACGTTATACGTTATACGTTATACGTTACTCGTTATACGTAATATGTAATACGTTTTACGTTATAAGTTATACGTTATACGTTATACGTTATACGTTATACGTTATACGTTATACGTTATACGTTATACGTTATACGTTATACGTTATACGTTATACGTTATACGTTATACGTTATACGGTATACGTTATGCGTTATACGTTATACGTTATACGTTAAACGTTACGCGTTATACGTTTTACGTTATACGTTAAACGTTATACGATATACGTTATAGGTTATACGTTATGCGTTATAGGATATACGTTATACGTTATACGTTATACGTTATACGTTATACGTTATACGTTATACGTTATACGTTATACGTTATACGTTATACGTTATACGTTATACGTTATACGTTATACGTTATACGTTATACGTTATACGTTATACGTTATACGTTATACGTTATACGTTATACGTTAAACGTTATACGTTATACGTTATACGTTATACGATATACGTTGTACGTTATACGTTGTACGTTATACGTTATACGTTATACGTTAAACGTTATACGTTATACGTTATACGTTATACGTTATACGTTATACGTTATACGTTATACGTTATACGTTATACGTTATACGTTATACGTTATACGTTATACGTTATACGTTATACGTTATACGTTATACGTTATACGTTATACGTTATACGTTATACGTTATACGTTATACGTTATACGTTATACGTTATACGTTATACGTTATACGTTATACGTTATACGTTATACGTTATACGTTATACGTTATACGTTATACGTTATACGTTATACGTTATACGTTATACGTTATACGTTATACGTTATACGTTATACGTTACTGGTTATACGTAATATGTAATACGTTTTAGGTTATACGTTATACGTTATACGATATACGTTATACGTTATACGTTATGCGTTATAGGATATACGTTATACGTTATACGTTATACGTTATACGTTATACGTTATACGTTATACGTTATACGTTATACGTTATACGTTATACGTTATACGTTATACGTTATACGTTATACGTTATACGTTATACCTTATAGGTTGTACGTTATACGTTATACGTTATACGTTATACGTTATACGTTATACGTTATACGTTATACGTTATACGTTATGCGTTATACGTTATACGTTATACGTTATACGTTATACGTTATACGTTATACGTTATACGTTATACGTTATACGTTATACGTTATACGTTATACGTTATACGTTATACGTTATACGTTATACGTTATACGTTATACGTTATACGTTATACGTTATACGTTATACGTTATACGTTATACGTTATACGTTATACGTTATACGTTATACGTTATACGTTATACGTTATACGTTATACGTTATACGTTATACGTTATACGTTATACGTTATGCGTTATACGTTATACGTTATACGATATACGTTATGCGTTATACGCTATACGTTATGCGTTATAGGTCATACCTTATACGTGATACGTCATACGTTATACGTTATACGTTATACGTTATTCGTTATACGTTATACGTTATACGTTATACGTTATACGTTATACGTTATACGTTATACGTTATACGTTATACGTTATACGTTATACGTTATACGTTATACGTTATACGTTATACGTTATACGTTATACGTTATACGTTATACGTTATACGTTATACGTTATACGTTATACGTTATACGTTATACGTTATACGTTATACGTTATACGTTATACGTTATACGTTATACGTTATACGTTATACGTTATACGTTATACGTTATACGTTATACGTTATACGTTATACGTTATACGTTATACGTTATGCGTTATACGCTATACGTTATGCGTTATAGGTCATACCTTATACGTGATACGTCATACTTTATACGTTATACGTTATACGTTATTCGTTATACGTTATACGTTATACGTTATACGTTATACGGTATACGTTATACGTTATACGTTATACGTTATACGTTATACGTTATACGCTATACGTTATACGTTGTACGTTATGCGTTATACGTTATGCGTTATACGTTATACGTTATACGTTATACGTTATACGTTGTACGTTATACGTTATACGTTATACGTTATACGTTATTCGTTATACGTTACACGTTATACGTTATACGTTATACGTTATACGTTATACGTTATACGTTAAACGTTATACGTTATACGTTATACGTTATACGATATACGTTATACGTTAAACGTTATACGTTATACGTTATACGTTATACGTTATACGTTATACGTTATACGTTATACGTTATACGTTATACGTTATACGTTATACGTTATACGTTATACGTTATTCGTTGTACGTTATACGTTATACGTTATACGTTATACGTTATACGTTATACGTTACTCGTTATACGTTATACGTTATACGTTATACGTTATACGTTATACGTTATACGTTATACGTTATACGTTACTCGATATACGTAATATGTAATACGTTTTACGTTATAAGTTATACGTTATACGTTATACGTTATACGTTATACGTTATACGTTATACGTTATACGTTATACGTTATACGTTATACGTTACACGTTATACGGTATACGTTATGCGTTATACGTTATACGTTATACGTTATACGTTATACGTTATACGTTTTACGTTTTACGTTATACGTTATACGTTATACGATATACGTTATACGTTATACGTTATGCGTTATAGGATATACGTTATACGTTATACGTTATACGTTATACGTTATACGTTATACGTTATACGTTATACGTTATACGTTATACGTTATACGTTATACGTTATACGTTATACGTTGTACGTTATACGTTATACGTTATACGTTATACGTTATACGTTATACGTTATACGTTATACGTTATACGTTATACGTTATACGTTATACGTTATGCGTTATACGCTATACGTTATGCGTTATAGGTCATACCTTATACGTGTTACGTCATACGTTATACGTTATACGTTATACGTTATTCGTTATACGTTATACGTTATACGTTATACGTTATACGTTATACGTTATACGTTATACGTTATACGTTATACGTTATACGTTATACGTTTTACGTTATACGTTATACGTTATACGTTAAACGTTATACGTTATACGTTATACGTTATACGTTATACGTTATACGTTATACGTTATACGTTATACGTTATACGTTATACGTTAAACGTTATACGTTATACGTTATACGTTATACGATATACGTTATACGTTATACGTTGTACGTTATACGTTATACGTTATACGTTATACGTTATACGTTGTACGTTATACGTTATACGTTATACGTTATACGTTCTACGTTCTACGTTATACGTTATACGTTATACGTTATACGTTATACGATATACGTTATACGTTATACGTTGTACGTTATACGTTATACGTTATACGTTAAACGTTATACGTTATACGTTATACGTTATACGTTATACGATATACGTTATACGTTAAACGTTATACGTTATACGTTATACGTTATACGTTATACGTTATACGTTATACGTTATACGTTATACGTTATACGTTATACGTTATACGTTATACCTTATACGTTATACGTTATACGTTATACGTTATACGTTATTCGTTGTACGTTATACGTTATACGTTATACGTTATACGTTATACGTTATACGTTACTCGTTATACGTTATACGTTATACGTTATACGTTATACGTTATACGTTATACGTTATACGTTATACGTTACTCGTTATACGTTATACGTTATACGTTAAACGTTATACGTTATACGTTATACGTTATACGATATACGTTATACGTTAAACGTTATACGTTATACGTTATACGTTATACGTTATACGTTTTACGTTTTACGTTATACGTTATACGTTATACGTTATACGATATACGTTATACGTTATACGTTATGCGTTATAGGATATACGTTATACGTTATACGTTATACGTTATACGTTATACGTTATACGTTATACGTTATACGTTATACGTTATACGTTATACGTTATACGTTATACGTTATACTTTGTACGTTATACGTTATACGTTATACGTTATACGTTATACGTTATACGTTATACGTTATACGTTATACGTTATACGTTATACGTTATACGTTATACGTTATACGTTATGCGTTATACGCTATACGTTATGCGTTATAGGTCATACCTTATACGTGTTACGTCATACGTTATACGTTATACGTTATACGTTATACGTTATACGTTATACGATATACGTTATACGTTATACGTTATACGTTATACGTTATACGTTATACGTTATACGTTATACGTTATACGTTATACGTTATACGTTATGCGTTATACGTTATACGTTATACGTTATACGTTATACGTTATACGTTATACGTTATACGTTATACGTTATACGTTATACGTTATACGTTATACGTTATACGTTATACGTTATAGGTTGTACGTTATACGTTATACGTTATACGTTATACGTTATACGTTATACGTTATACGTTATACGTTATACGTTATACGTTATGCGTTATACGTTATACGTTATACGTTATACGTTATACGTTATACGTTATACGTTATACGATATACGTTATACGTTATACGTTATACGTTATACGTTATACGTTATACGTTATACGTTATACGTTATACGTTATACGTTATACGTTATACGTTATACGTTATACGTTATACGTTATACGTTATACGTTATACGTTATACGTTATACGTTATACGTTATACGTTATACGTTATACGTTATACGTTATACGTTATACGTTATACGTTATACGTTATACGTTATGCGTTATACGTTATACGTTATACGATATACGTTATGCGTTATACGCTATACGTTATGCGTTATAGGTCATACCTTATACGTGATACGTCATACGTTATACGTTATACGTTATACGTTATTCGTTATACGTTATACGTTATACGTTATACGTTATACGTTATACGTTATACGTTATACGTTATACGTTATACGTTATACGTTATACGTTATACGTTATACGTTATACGTTATACGTTATACGTTATACGTTATACGTTATACGTTATACGTTATACGTTATACGTTATACGTTATACGTTATACGTTATACGTTATACGTTATACGTTATACGTTATACGTTATACGTTATACGTTATACGTTATACGTTATACGTTATACGTTATACGTTATACGTTATACGTTATACGTTATACGTTATACGTTATACGTTATGCGTTATACGCTATACGTTATGCGTTATAGGTCATACCTTATACGTGATACGTCATACGTTATACGTTATACGTTATACGTTATTCGTTATACGTTATACGTTATACGTTATACGTTATACGGTATACGTTATACGTTATACGTTATACGTTATACGTTATTCGTTATACGCTATACGTTATACGTTGTACGTTATGCGTTATACGTTATGCGTTATACGTTATACGTTATACGTTATACGTTATACGTTGTACGTTATACGTTATACGTTATACGTTATACGTTATACGTTATTCGTTATACGTTACACGTTATACGTTATACGTTATACGTTATACGTTATACGTTATACGTTAAACGTTATACGTTATACGTTATACGTTATACGATATACGTTATACGTTAAACGTTATACGTTATACGTTATACGTTATACGTTATACGTTATACGTTATACGTTATACGTTATACGTTATACGTTATACGTTATACGTTATACGTTATACGTTATACGTTATACGTTATACGTTATTCGTTGTACGTTATACGTTATACGTTATACGTTATACGTTATACGTTATACGTTACTCGTTATACGTTATACGTTATACGTTATACGTTATACGTTATACGTTATACGTTATACGTTATACGTTATACGTTACTCGTTATACGTAATATGTAATACGTTTTACGTTATAAGTTATACGTTATACGTTATACGTTATACGTTATACGTTATACGTTATACGTTATACGTTATACGTTATACGTTATACGTTATACGGTATACGTTATGCGTTATACGTTATACGTTATACGTTATACGTTATACGTTATACGTTTTACGTTTTACGTTATACGTTATACGTTATACGATATACGTTATACGTTATACGTTATGCGTTATAGGATGTACGTTATACGTTATACGTTATACGTTATACGTTATACGTTATACGTTATACGTTATACGTTATACGTTATACGTTATACGTTATACGTTATACGTTGTACGTTATACGTTATACGTTATACGTTATACGTTATACGTTATACGTTATACGTTATACGTTATACGTTATACGTTATACGTTATACGTTATGCGTTATACGCTATACGTTATGCGTTATAGGTCATACCTTATACGTGTTACGTCATACGTTATACGTTATACGTTATACGTTATTCGTTATACGTTATACGTTATACGTTATACGTTATACGTTATACGTTATACGTTATACGTTATACGTTATACGTTATACGTTATACGTTATACGTTATACGTTTTACGTTATACGTTATACGTTATACGTTAAACGTTATACGTTATACGTTATACGTTATACGTTATACGTTATACGTTATACGTTATACGTTATACGTTATACGTTATACGTTATACGTTATACGTTATACGTTATACGTTATACGTTATACGTTATACGTTATACGTTATACGTTATACGTTATACGTTACTCGTTATACGTAATATGAAATACGTTTCACGTTATAAGTTATACGTTATACGTTATACGTTATACGTTATACGTTACACGTTATACGTTATACGGTATACGTTATGCGTTATACGTTATACGTTATACGTTATACGTTATACGTTATACATTATACGTTTTACGTTATACGTTATAAGTTACACGATATACATTATACGGTATACGTTATACGTTATACGTTATACGTTATACGTTATACGTTATGCGTTATACGCTATACGTTATGCGTTATAGGTCATACCTTATACGTGATACGTCATACGTTATACGTTATGCGTTATACGTTATACGTTATACGTTATACGTTATACGTTATACGTTATACGTTATACGTTATACGTTATACGTTACTCGTTATACGTAATATGTAATACGTTTTACGTTATAAGTTATACGTTATACGTTATACGTTATACGTTATACGTTATACGTTATACGTTATACGTTACTCGTTATACGTAATATGTAATACGTTTTACGTTATAAGTTATACGTTATACGTTATACGTTATACGTTATACGTTATACGTTATACGTTATACGTTATACGTTATACGTTATACGTTATACGTTATACGTTATACGTTATACGTTATACGTTATACGGTATACGTTATGCGTTATACGTTATACGTTATACGTTAAACGTTACGCGTTATACGTTTTACGTTATACGTTAAACGTTATACGATATACGTTATAGGTTATACGTTATGCGTTATAGGATATACGTTATACGTTATACGTTATACGTTATACGTTATACGTTATACGTTATACGTTATACGTTATACGTTATACGTTATACGTTATACGTTATACGTTATACGTTATACGTTATACGTTATACGTTATACGTTATACGTTATACGTTATACGTTATACGTTATACGTTATACGTTATACGTTATACGTAATACGTTATACGTTATACGATATACGTTATACGTTATACGTTGTACGTTATACGTTATACGTTATACGTTAAACGTTACGTTTACGTTATACGTTATACGTTATACGTTATACGTTATACGTTATACGTTATACGTTATACGTTATACGTTATACGTTATACGTTATACGTTATACGTTATACGTTATACGTTATACGTTATACGTTATACGTTATACGTTATACGTTATACGTTATACGTTATACGTTATACGTTATACGTTATACGTTATACGTTATACGTTATACGTTATACGTTATACGTTATACGTTACTGGTTATACGTAATATGTAATACGTTTTAGGTTATACGTTATACGTTATACGATATACGTTATACGTTATACGTTATGCGTTATAGGATATACGTTATACGTTATACGTTATACGTTATACGTTATACGTTATACGTTATACGTTATACGTTATACGTTATACGTTATACGTTATACGTTATACGTTATACGTTATACGTTATACGTTATACGTTATACGTTATACGTTATAGGTTGTACGTTATACGTTATACGTTATACGTTATACGTTATACGTTATACGTTATACGTTATACGTTATACGTTATGCGTTATACGTTATACGTTATACGTTATACGTTATACGTTATACGTTATACGTTATACGTTATACGTTATACGTTATACGTTATACGTTATACGTTATACGTTATACGTTATACGTTATACGTTATACGTTATACGTTATACGTTATACGTTATACGTTATACGTTATACGTTATACGTTATACGTTATACGTTATACGTTATACGTTATACGTTATACGTTATACGTTATACGTTATACGTTATACGTTATACGTTATACGTTATACGTTATACGTTATACGTTATGCGTTATACGTTATACGTTATACGATATACGTTATGCGTTATACGCTATACGTTATGCGTTATAGGTCATACCTTATACGTGATACGTCATACGTTATACGTTATACGTTATACGTTATTCGTTATACGTTATACGTTATACGTTATACGTTATACGTTATACGTTATACGTTATACGTTATACGTTATACGTTATACGTTATACGTTATACGTTATACGTTATACGTTATACGTTATACGTTATACGTTATACGTTATACGTTATACGTTATACGTTATACGTTATACGTTATACGTTATACGTTATACGTTATACGTTATACGTTATACGTTATACGTTATACGTTATACGTTATACGTTATACGTTATACGTTATACGTTATACGTTATACGTTATACGTTATACGTTATGCGTTATACGCTATACGTTATGCGTTATAGGTCATACTTATACGTGATACGTCATACGTTATACGTTATACGTTATACGTTATTCGTTATACGTTATACGTTATACGTTATACGTTATACGGTATACGTTATACGTTATACGTTATACGTTATACGTTATACGTTATACGCTATACGTTATACGTTGTACGTTATGCGTTATACGTTATGCGTTATACGTTATACGTTATACGTTATACGTTATACGTTGTACGTTATACGTTATACGTTATACGTTATACGTTATTCGTTATACGTTACACGTTATACGTTATACGTTATACGTTATACGTTATACGTTATACGTTAAACGTTATACGTTATACGTTATACGTTATACGATATACGTTATACGTTAAACGTTATACGTTATACGTTATACGTTATACGTTATACGTTATACGTTATACGTTATACGTTATACGTTATACGTTATACGTTATACGTTATACGTTATACGTTATTCGTTGTACGTTATACGTTATACGTTATACGTTATACGTTATACGTTATACGTTACTCGTTATACGTTATACGTTATACGTTATACGTTATACGTTATACGTTATACGTTATACGTTATACGTTACTCGATATACGTAATATGTAATACGTTTTACGTTATAAGTTATACGTTATACGTTATACGTTATACGTTATACGTTATAGTTATACGTTATACGTTATACGTTATACGTTATACGTTATACGTTATACGTTATACGGTATACGTTATAGCGTTATACGTTATACGTTATACGTTATACGTTATACGTTATACGTTTTACGTTTTACGTTATACGTTATACGTTATACGATATACGTTATACGTTATACGTTATGCGTTATAGGATATACGTTATACGTTATACGTTATACGTTATACGTTATACGTTATACGTTATACGTTATACGTTATACGTTATACGTTATACGTTATACGTTGTACGTTATACGTTATACGTTATACGTATACGTTATACGTTATACGTTATACGTTATACGTTATACGTTATACGTTATACGTTATGCGTTATACGCTATACGTTATGCGTTATAGGTCATACCTTATACGTGATACGTCATACGTTATACGTTATACGTTATACGTTATTCGTTATACGTTATACGTTATACGTTATACGTTATACGTTATACGTTATTCGTTATACGTTATACGTTATACGTTATACGTTATACGGTATACGTTATACGTTATACGTTATACGTTATACGTTATACGTTATACGCTATACGTTATACGTTGTACGTTATGCGTTATACGTTATGCGTTATACGTTATACGTTATACGTTATACGTTATACGTTGTACGTTATACGTTATACGTTATACGTTATACGTTATTCGTTATACGTTACACGTTATACGTTATACGTTATACGTTATACGTTATACGTTATACGTTAAACGTTATACGTTATACGTTATACGTTATACGATATACGTTATACGTTAAACGTTATACGTTATACGTTATACGTTATACGTTATACGTTATACGTTATACGTTATACGTTATACGTTATACGTTATACGTTATACGTTATACGTTATACGTTATACGTTATTCGTTGTACGTTATACGTTATACGTTATACGTTATACGTTATACGTTATACGTTACTCGTTATACGTTATACGTTATACGTTATACGTTATACGTTATACGTTATACGTTATACGTTATACGTTACTCGATATACGTAATATGTAATACGTTTTACGTTATAAGTTATACGTTATACGTTATACGTTATACGTTACACGTTATACGTTATACGTTATACGTTATACGTTATACGTTATACGTTATACGTTATACGGTATACGTTATGCGTTATACGTTATACGTTATACGTTATACGTTATACGTTATACGTTTTACGTTTTACGTTATACGTTATACGTTATACGATATACGTTATACGTTATACGTTATGCGTTATAGGATATACGTTATACGTTATACGTTATACGTTATACGTTATACGTTATACGTTATACGTTATACGTTATACGTTATACGTTATACGTTATACGTTATACGTTGTACGTTATACGTATACGTTATACGTTATACGTTATACGTTATACGTTATACGTTATACGTTATACGTTATACGTTATACGTTATACGTTATGCGTTATACGCTATACGTTATGCGTTATAGGTCATACCTTATACGTGTTACGTCATACGTTATACGTTATACGTTATACGTTATTCGTTATACGTTATACGTTATACGTTATACGTTATACGTTATACGTTATACGTTATACGTTATACGTTATACGTTATACGTTATACGTTTTACGTTATACGTTATACGTTATACGTTAAACGTTATACGTTATACGTTATACGTTATACGTTATACGTTATACGTTATACGTTATACGTTATACGTTATACGTTATACGTTATACGTTATACGTTATACGTTATACGTTATACGTTATACGTTATACGTTATACGTTATACGTTATACGTTATACGTTATACGTTATACGTTATACGTTATACGTTATACGTTATACGTTATACGTTATACGTTATACGTTACTCGTTATACGTAATATGAAATACGTTTCACGTTATAAGTTATACGTTATACGTTATACGTTATACGTTATACGTTACACGTTATACGTTATACGGTATACGTTATGCGTTATACGTTATACGTTATACGTTATACGTTATACGTTATACATTATACGTTTTACGTTATACGTTATAAGTTACACGATATACATTATACGTTATACGTTATACGTTATACGTCATACGTTATACGTTATACGTTATGCGTTATACGCTATACGTTATGCGTTATAGGTCATACCTTATACGTGATACGTCATACGTTATACGTTATGCGTTATACGTTATACGTTATACGTTATACGTTATACGTTATACGTTATACGTTATACGTTATACGTTATACGTTACTCGTTATACGTAATATGTAATACGTTTTACGTTATAAGTTATACGTTATACGTTATACGTTATACCTTATACGTTATACGTTATACGTTATACGTTATACGTTATACGTTATACGTTATACGTTATACGTTATACGTTATACGGTATACGTTATGCGTTATACGTTATACGTTATACGTTAAACGTTATGCGTTATACGTTTTACGTTATACGTTAAACGTTATACGATATACGTTATAGGTTATACGTTATGCGTTATAGGATATACGTTATACGTTATACGTTATACGTTATACGTTATACGTTATACGTTATACGTTATACGTTATACGTTATACGTTATACGTTATACGTTATACGTTATACGTTAAACGTTATACGTTATACGTTATACGTTATACGATATACGTTATACGTTATACGTTGTACGTTATACGTTATACGTTATACGTTAAACGTTATACGTTATACGTTATACGTTATACGTTATACGTTATACGTTATACGTTATACGTTATACGTTATACGTTATACGTTATACGTTATACGTTATACGTTATACGTTATACGTTATACGTTATACGTTATACGTTATACGTTATACGTTACTGGTTATACGTTACTGGTTATACGTAATATGTAATACGTTTTAGGTTATACGTTACTTACGTTATACGTTATACGTTACGTTATACGTTATGCGTTATAGGATATACGTTATACGTTATACGTTATACGTTATACGTTATACGTTATACGTTATACGTTATACGTTATTCGTTATACGTTATACGTTATACGTTATACGTTATACGTTATACGTTATACGTTATACGTTATACGTTATACGTTATACGTTATACGTTATACGTTAAACGTTATACGTTATACGTTATACGTTATACGATATACGTTATACGTTATACGTTGTACGTTATACGTTATACGTTATACGTTAAACGTTATACGTTATACGTTATACGTTATACGTTATACGTTATACGCTATACGTTATACGTTGTACGTTATGCGTTATACTTTATGCGTTATACGTTATACGTTATTCGTTATACGTTGTACGTTATACGTTATACGTTATACGTTATACGTTATTCGTTATACGTTATACGTTATACGTTATACGTTATACGTTATACCATATACGTTATACGTTATACGTTATACGTTAAACGTTATACGTTATACGTTATACGTTATACGATATACGTTATACGTTATACGTTGTACGTTATACGTTATACGTTATACGTTATACGTTATACGTTATACGTTATACGTTATACGTTATACGTTATACGTTATACGTTATACGTTATACGTTATACGTTATACGTTATACGTTATACGTTATACGTTATACGTTATACGTTATACGTTATACGTTATACGTTCTACGTTCTACGTTCTACGTTATACGTTGTACGTTATACGTTGTACGTTATACGTTATACGTTATACGTTGTACGTTATACGTTATACGTTATACGTTATATGTTATACGTTATACGTTATACGTTATACGTTATACGTTATACGTTATACGTTATACGTTATACGTTATACGTTATACGTTATACGTTATACGTTATACGTTATACGTTATACGTTATTCGTTATACGTTATACGTTATACGTTATACGTTATACGTTATACGTTTTACGTTATACGTTATACGTTATACGTTATACATTATACGTTATACGTTATACGTTATACGTTATACGTTATACGTTATTCGTTGTACGTTATACGTTACTCGTTATACGTAACATGAAATACGTTTCACGTTATAAGTTATACGTTATACGTTATGCGTTATACGCTATACGTTATGCGTTATAGGTCATACCTTATACGTGATACGTCGTACGTTATACGTTATGCGTTATACGTTATACGTTATACGTTATACGTTATACGTTATACGTTATACGTTATACGTTATACGTTATACGTTATACGTTATACGTTATACGTTATACGTTATACGTTATACGGTATACGTTATACGTTATACGTTACTCGTTATACGTAATATGTAATTCGTTTTACGTTATAAGTTATACGTTATACGTTATACGTTATACGTTATACGTTATACGTTATACGTTATGCGTTATACGTTATACGTTATACGGTATACGTTATGCGTTATACGTTATACGTTATACGCTATACGTTATACGTTATACGTTTTACGTTATACGTTATACGTTATACGTTATACGTTATACGTTATACGTTATACATTATACGTTATACGTTACACGTTATACGTTACTCGTTATACGTAATATGTAATACGTTTTACGTTATAAGTTATACGTTATACGTTATATAATACGTTATACGTTATACGTTATACGTTATACGTTATACGTTATACGTTATACGTTGTACGGTATACGTTATGCGTTATACGTTATACGTTATACGTTATACGTTATACGTTATACGTTTCACGTTATACGTTATACGTTTTACGATATACGTTATACGTTATACGTTATGCGTTATAGGATATACGTTATACGTTATACGTTATACGTTATACGTTATACGTTATACGTAATACGTTATACGTTATACGTTATACGTTATACGTTATACGTTATACGTTATACGTTATACGTTATACGTTATACGTTATACGTTATACGTTATACGTTATACGTTATACGTTATACGTTATACGTTATACGTTATACGTTACACGTTATACGTTACTCGTTATACGTAATATGTAATACGTTTTACGTTATAAGTTATACGTTATACGTTATATAATACGTTATACGTTATACGTTATGCGTTATACGCTATACGTTATGCGTTATAGGTCATACCTTATACGTGATACGTCGTACGTTATACGTTATGCGTTATACGTTATACGTTATACGTTATACGTTATACGTTATACGTTATACGTTATACGTTATACGTTATACGTTATACGTTATACGTTATACGTTATACGTTATACGGTATACGTTATACGTTATACGTTACTCGTTATACGTAATATGTAATTCGTTTTACGTTATAAGTTATACGTTATACGTTATACGTTATACGTTATACGTTATACGTTATACGTTATGCGTTATACGTTATACGTTATACGGTATACGTTATGCGTTATACGTTATACGTTATACGCTATACGTTATACGTTATACGTTTTACGTTATACGTTATACGTTATACGTTATACGTTATACGTTATACGTTATACATTATACGTTATACGTTACACGTTATACGTTACTCGTTATACGTAATATGTAATACGTTTTACGTTATAAGTTATACGTTATACGTTATATAATACGTTATACGTTATACGTTATACGTTATACGTTATACGTTATACGTTATACGTTGTACGGTATACGTTATGCGTTATACGTTATACGTTATACGTTATACGTTATACGTTATACGTTTCACGTTATACGTTATACGTTTTACGATATACGTTATACGTTATACGTTATGCGTTATAGGATATACGTTATACGTTATACGTTATACGTTATACGTTATACGTTATACGTAATACGTTATACGTTATACGTTATACGTTATACGTTATACGTTATACGTTATACGTTATACGTTATACGTTATACGTTATACGTTATACGTTATACGTTATACGTTATACGTTATACGTTATACGTTATACGTTATACGTTATACGTTATACGTTATACGTTATACGTTATACGTTATACGTTATACGTTATACGTTATACGTTATACGTTATACGTTATACGTTATACGTTATACGTTATACGTTATACGTTATACGTTATACGTTATACGTTATACGTTATACGTTATACGTTATACGTTATACGTTATACGTTATACGGTATACGTTATACGTTATACGTTACTCGTTATACGTAATATGTAATTCGTTTTACGTTATAAGTTATACGTTATACGTTATACGTTATACGTTATACGTTATACGTTATACGTTATGCGTTATACGTTATACGTTATACGGTATACGTTATGCGTTATACGTTATACGTTATACGCTATACGTTATACGTTATACGTTTTACGTTATACGTTATACGTTATACGTTATACGATATACGTTATACGTTATACGTTATGCGTTATAGGATATACGTTATACGTTATACGTTATACGTTATACGTTATACGTTATACGTTATACGTTATACGTTATACGTTATACGTTATACGTTGTACGTTATACGTTATACGTTATACGTTATACGTTATACGTTATACGTTATACGTTATACGTTATACGTTATACGTTATACGTTATACGTTATACGTTGTACGTTATACGTTATACGTTATACGTTATACGTTATACGTTATACGTTATACGTTATACGTTATACGTTATACGTTATACGTTATACGTTATACGATATACGTTATACGTTATACGTTATACGTTATACGTTATACGTTATACGTTATACGTTATACGTTATACGTTATACGTTGTACGTTATACGTTATACGTTATACGTTATACGTTATACGTTATACGTTATACGTTATTCGTTATACGTTATACGTTATACGTTATACGTTATACGTTATACGGTATACGTTATGCGTTATACGTTCTACGTTATACGTTATACGTTATACGATATACGTTATACGTTATACGTTATGCGTTATAGGATATACGTTATACGTTATACGTTATACGTTATACGTTATACGTTATACGTAATACGTTATACGTTATACGTTATACGTTATACGTTATACGTTATACGTTATACGTTATACGGTATACGTTATGCGTTATACGTTATACGTTATACGTTATACGTTATACGTTATACGTTTTACGTTATACGTTATACGTTATACGATATACGTTATACGTTATACGTTATGCGTTATAGGATATACGTTATACGTTATACGTTATACGTTATACGTTATACGTTATACGTAATACGTTATACGTTATACGTTATACGTTATACGTTATACGTTATACGTTATACGTTATACGTTATACGTTATACGTTATACGTTATACGTTATACGTTATACGTTATACGTTATACGTTATACGTTATACGTTATACGTTATACGTTATACGTTATACGTTATACGTTATACGTTATACGTTATACGTTATACGTTATACGTTATACGTTATACGTTATACGTTATACGTTATACGTTATGCGTTATAGGATATACGTTATACGTTATACGTTATACGTTATACGTTATACATTATACGTTATACGTTATACGTTATACGTTATACGTTATACGTTATACGTTATACGTTATACGTTATACGTTATACGTTATACGTTATACGTTATACGTTAAACGTTATACGTTATACGTTATACGTTATACGATATACGTTATACGTTATACGTTGTACGTTATACGTTATACGTTATACGATATACGTTATACGTTATACGTTATGCGTTATAGGATATACGTTATACGTTATACGTTATACGTTATACGTTATACATTATACGTTATACGTTATACGTTATACTTTATACGTTACTCGTTATACGTAATATGTAATACGTTTTACGTTATAAGTTATACGTTATACGTTATACGTTATACGTTATACGTTATACGTTATACGTTATACGTTATACGTTATACGTTATACGTTATACGTTATACGTTATACGTTATACGGTATACGTTATGCGTTATACGTTATACGTTATACGTTATACGTTATACGTTATACGTTATACGTTATACGTTTTACGTTATACGTTATACGTTATACGATATACGTTATACGTTATACGTTATGCGTTATAGGATATACGTTATACGTTATACGTTATACGTTATACGTTATACATTATACGTTATACGTTATACGTTATACGTTATACGTTATAGGTTGTACGTTATACGTTATACGTTATACGTTATACGTTATACGTTATACGTTATACGTTATACGTTATGCGTTATACGTTATACGTTATACGTTATACGTTATACGTTATACGTTATACGTTATACGTTATACGTTATACGTTATACGTTATACGTTATACGTTATACGTTATACGTTATACGTTATACGTTATACGTTATACGTTATACGTTATACGTTATACGTTATACGTTATACGTTATACGTTATACGTTATACGTTATACGTTATACGTTATACGTTATACGTTATACGTTATACGTTATACGTTATTCGTTATACGTTATACGTTATACGTTATACGTTATTCGTTTTACGTTATACGTTATACGTTATACGTTATACGTTATACGTTATACGTTATACGTTATACGTTATACGTTATACGTTATACGTTATACGTTATACGTTATACGTTATACGTTATACGTTATACGTTATACGTTATACGTTATACGTTATACGTTATACGTTATACGTTATACGTTATACGTTATACGTTATACGTTATGCGTTATACGCTATACGTTATGCGTTATAGGTCATACCTTATACGTGATACGTCATACGTTATACGTTATACGTTATACGTTATTCGTTATACGTTATACGTTATACGTTATACGTTATACGTTATACGTTATACGTTATACGTTATACATTATACGTTATACGTTATACGTTATACGTTATACGTTATTCGTTTTACGTTATACGTTATACGTTATACGTTATACGTTATACGTTATACGTTATTCGTTTTACGTTATACGTTATACGTTATACGTTATACGTTATACGTTATACGTTATACGTTACTCGTTATACGTAATATGTAATACGTTTTAGGTTATACGTTTTACGTTATACGTTATACGTTATACGATGTACGTTATACGTTATACGTTATGCGTTATAGGATATACGTTATACGTTATACGTTATACGTTATACGTTATACGTTATACGTTATACGTTATACGTTATTCGTTATACGTTATACGTTATACGTTATACGTTATTCGTTATACGTTATACGTTATACGTTATACGTTATACGTTATACGTTATACGTTATACGTTATACGTTATACGTTATACGTTATACGTTATACGTTAAACGTTATACGTTATACGTTATACGTTATACGATATACGTTATACGTTATTCGTTATACGTTATACGTTATACGTTATACGTTATACGTTATACCATATACGTTATACGTTATACGTTATACGTTAAACGTTATACGTTATACGTTATACGTTATACGTTGTACGTTATACGTTGTACGTTATACGTTATACGTTATACGTTGTACGTTATACGTTCTACGTTATACGTTATACGTTATACGCTATACGTTATACGTTATACGTTATACGTTATACGTTATACGTTATACGTTATACGTTATACGTTATACGTTATACGTTATACGTTATACGTTATACGTTATTCGTTATACGTTATACGTTATACGTTATACGTTATACGTTATACGTTTTACGTTATACGCTATACGTTATACGTTATACGTTATACGTTATACGTTATACGTTATACGTTATACGTTATACGTTATACGTTATACGTTATACGTTATACGTTATACGTTATACGTTATTCGTTATACGTTATACGTTATACGTTATACGTTATACGTTATACGTTTTACGTTATACGTTATACGTTATTCGTTATACGTTATACGTTATACGTTATTCGTTATACGTTATACGTTATACGTTATACGTTATACGTTATACGTTTTACGTTATACGTTATACGTTATTCGTTATACGTTATACGTTATACGTTATACGTTATACGTTATACCATATACGTTATACGTTATACGTTATACGTTATACGTTATACGTTATACGTTATACGTTATACGTTATACGTTCTACGTTCTACGTTATACGTTGTACGTTATACGTTGTACGTTATACGTTATACGTTATACGTTGTACGTTATACGTTCTACGTTATACGTTATACGTTATACGTTATACGTTATACGTTATACGTTATACGTTATACGTTATACGTTATACGTTATACGTTATACGTTATACGTTATACGTTATACGTTATACGTTATACGTTATACGTTATTCGTTATACGTTATACGTTATACGTTATACGTTATACGTTATACGTTTTACGTTATACGTTATACGTTATACGTTATACGTTATACATTATACGTTATACGTTATACGTTATACGTTATTCGTTGTACGTTATACGTTATACGTTATACGTTATACGTTATACGTTATACGTTATACGTTATACGTTATACGTTATACGTTATACGTTATTCGTTGTACGTTATACGTCATACGTTATACGTTATACGTTATACGTTATACGTTATACGTTATACGATATACGTTATACGTTATTCGTTATACGTTATACGTTATACGTTATACGTTATACGTTATACCATATACGTTATACGTTATACGTTATACGTTAAACGTTATACGTTATACGTTATACGTTATACGATATACGTTGTACGATATACGTTATACGTTATACGTTGTACGTTATACGTTATACGTTATACGTTGTACGTTATACGTTCTACGTTATACGTTATACGTTATACGTTATACGTTATACGTTATACGTTATACGTTATACGTTATACGTTATACGTTATACGTTATACGTTATACGTTATACGTTATACGTTATTCGTTATACGTTATACGTTATACGTTATACGTTATACGTTATACGTTTTACGTTATACGTTATACGTTATACGTTATACGTTATACATTATACGTTATACGTTATACGTTATACGTTATACGTTATTCGTTGTACGTTATACGTTATACGTTATACGTTATACGTTATACGTTATACGTTATACGTTATACGTTATACGTTATACGTTATACGTTATACGTTATTCGTTGTACGTTATACGTCATACGTTATACGTTATACGTTATACGTTATACGTTATACGTTATACGATATACGTTATACGTTATTCGTTATACGTTATACGTTCTACGTTATACGTTATACGTTATACCATATACGTTATACGTTCTACGTTATACGTTAAACGTTATACGTTATACGTTATACGTTATACGATATACGTTGTACGATATACGTTATACGTTATACGTTATGCGTTATAGGATATACGTTATACGTTATACGTTATGCGTTATAGGATATACGTTATACGTTATACGTTATACGTTATACGTTATACATTATACGTTATACGTTATACGTTATACGTTATACGTTACTCGTTATACGTTATACGTTATACATTATACGTTATACGTTATACGTTATACGTTATACGTTATTCGTTGTACGTTATACGTTATACGTTATACGTTATACGTTATACGTTATACGTTATACGTTATACGTTATACGTTATACGTTATACGTTATACGTTATTCGTTGTACGTTATAGGTCATACGTTATACGTTATACGTTATACGTCATACGTTATACGTTATACGATATACGTTATACGTTATTCGTTATACGTTATACGTTATACGTTATACGTTATACGTTATACCATATACGTTATACGTTATACGTTATACGTTAAACGTTATACGTTATACGTTATACGTTATACGATATACGTTGTACGATATACGTTATACGTTATACGTTATGCGTTATAGGATATACGTTATACGTTATACGTTATGCGTTATAGGATATACGTTATACGTTATACGTTATACGTTATACGTTATACATTATACGTTATACGTTATACGTTATACGTTATACGTTACTCGTTATACGTTATAGGATATACGTTATACGTTATACGTTATACGTTATACGTTATACATTATACGTTATACGTTATACGTTATACGTTATACGTTATACGTTATACGTTATACGTTATACGTTATGCGTTATACGCTATACGTTATGCGTTATAGGTCATACCTTATACGTGATACGTCATACGTTATACGTTATACGTTATACGTTATTCGTTATACGTTATACGTTATACGTTATACGTTATACGTTATACGTTATACGTTATACGTTATACGTTATACGTTATACGTTATACGTTATACGTTATACGCTATACGTTATACGTTGTACGTTATGCGTTATACGTTATGGGTTATACGTTATACGTTATACGTTATACGTTATACGTTGTACGTTATACGTTATACGTTACACGTTATACGTTATTCGTTATACGTTACACGTTATACGTTATACGTTATACGTTATACGTTATACGTTATACGTTAAACGTTATACGTTATACGTTATACGTTATACGATATACGTTATACGTTAAACGTTATATGTTATACGTTATACGTTATACGTTATACGTTATACGTTATACGTTATACGTTATACGTTATACGTTATACGTTATACGTTATACGTTATACGTTATTCGTTGTACGTTATACGTTATACGTTATAAGTTATACGTTATACGTTATACGTTACTCGTTATACGTTATACGTTATACGTTATACGTTATACGTTATACGTTATACGTTATACGTTATACGTTATACGTTACTCGTTATACGTAATATGTAATACGTTTTACGTTATAAGTTATACGTTATACGTTATACGTTATACGTTATACGTTATACGTTATACGTTATACGTTATACGTTATACGTTATACGTTATACGTTATACGTTATACGGTATACGTTATGCGTTATACGTTATACGTTATACGTTATACGTTATACGTTATACGTTTTACGTTTTACGTTATACGTTATACGTTATACGATATACGTTATACGTTATACGTTATGCGTTATAGGATATACGTTATACGTTATACGTTATACGTTATACGTTATACGTTATACGTTATACGTTATACGTTATACGTTATACGTTATACGTTATACGTTATACGTTATACGTTGTACGTTATACGTTATACGTTATACGTTATACGTTATACGTTATACGTTATACGTTATACGTTATACGTTATACGTTATACGTTATACGTTATGCGTTATACGCTATACGTTATGCGTTATAGGTCATACCTTATACGTGTTACGTCATACGTTATACGTTATACGTTATACGTTATTCGTTATACGTTATACGTTATACGTTATACGTTATACGTTATACGTTATACGTTATACGTTATACGTTATACGTTATACGTTATACGTTATACGTTATACGTTATACGTTATACGTTATACGTTATACGTTATACGTTAAACGTTATACGTTATACGTTATACGTTATACGATATACGTTATACGTTATACGTTGTACGTTATACGTTATACGTTATACGTTATACGATATACGTTATACGTTATACGTTATGCGTTATAGGATATACGTTATACGTTATACGTTATACGTTATACGTTATACATTATACGTTATACGTTATACGTTATACTTTATACGTTACTCGTTATACGTAATATGTAATACGTTTTACGTTATAAGTTATACGTTATACGTTATACGTTATACGTTATACGTTATACGTTATACGTTATACGTTATACGTTATACGTTATACGTTATACGTTATACGTTATACGGTATACGTTATGCGTTATACGTTATACGTTATACGTTATACGTTATACGTTATACGTTTTACGTTATACGTTATACGTTATACGATATACGTTATACGTTATACGTTATGCGTTATAGGATACACGTTATACGTTATACGTTATACGTTATACGTTATACATTATACGTTATACGTTATACGTTATACGTTATACGTTATAGGTTGTACGTTATACGTTATACGTTATACGTTATACGTTATACGTTATACGTTATACGTTATACGTTATGCGTTATACGTTATACGTTATACGTTATACGTTATACGATATACGTTATACGTTATACGTTGTACGTTGTACGTTATACGTTATACGTTATACGATATACGTTATACGTTATACGTTATGCGTTATAGGATATACGTTATACGTTATACGTTATACGTTATACGTTATACATTATACGTTATACGTTATACGTTATACTTTATACGTTACTCGTTATACGTAATATGTAATACGTTTTACGTTATAAGTTATACGTTATACGTTATACGTTATACGTTATACGTTATACGTTATACGTTATACGTTATACGTTATACGTTATACGTTATACGTTATACGTTATACGGTATACGTTATGCGTTATACGTTATACGTTATACGTTATACGTTATACGTTATACGTTTTACGTTATACGTTATACGTTATACGATATACGTTATACGTTATACGTTATGCGTTATAGGATACACGTTATACGTTATACGTTATACGTTATACGTTATACATTATACGTTATACGTTATACGTTATACGTTATACGTTATAGGTTGTACGTTATACGTTATACGTTATACGTTATACGTTATACGTTATACGTTATACGTTATACGTTATGCGTTATACGTTATACGTTATACGTTATACGCTATACGCTATACGTTATACGTTATACGTTATACGTTATACGTTATACGTTATACGTTATACGTTATACGTTATACGTTATACGTTATACGTTATACGTTATACGTTATACGTTATACGTTATACGTTATACGTTATACGTTATACGTTATACGTTATACGTTATACGTTATACGTTATACGTTATACGTTATACGTTATACGTTATACGTTATACGTTATACGTTATACGTTATACGTTATACGTTATACGTTATACGTTATACGTTATACGTTATACGTTATACGTTATACGTTATACGTTATACGTTATACGTTATACGTTATACGTTATACGTTATACGTTATGCGTTATACGCTATACGTTATGCGTTATAGGTCATACCTTATACGTGATACGTCATACGTTATACGTTATACGTTATACGTTATTCGTTATACGTTATACGTTATACGTTATACGTTATACGTTATACGTCATACGTTATACGTTATACGTTATACGTTATACGTTATACGTTATACGTTATACGTTATACGTTATACGTTATACGTTATACGTTATACGTTATACGTTATACGTTATACGTTATACGTTATACGTTATACGTTATACGTTATACGTTATACGTTATACGTTATACGTTATACGTTTTACGTTATACGTTATGCGTTATACGCTATACGTTATGCGTTATAGGTCATACCTTATACGTGATACGTCATACGTTGTATGTTATACGTTATACGTTATTCGTTATACGTTATACGTTATACGTTATACGTTATACGTTATACGTTATACGTTATACGTTATACGTTATACGTTATACGTTATACGTTATACGTTATACGTTATACGCTATACGTTATACGTTGTACGTTATGCGTTATACGTTATGCGTTATACGTTATACGTTATACGTTATACGTTGTACGTTATACGTTATACGTTATACGTTATACGTTATTCGTTGTACGTTATACGTTATACGTTAAACGTTATACGTTATACGTTATACGTTAAACGTTATACGTTATACGTTATACGTTATACGATATACGTTATACGTTAAACGTTATACGTTATGCGTTATAGGATATACGTTATACGTTATACGTTATACGTTATACGTTATACGTTATACGTAATACGTTATACGTTATACGTTATACGTTATACGTTATACGTTATACGTTATACGTTATACGTTATACGTTATACGTTATACGTTATACGTTATACGTTATACGTTATACGTTATACGTTATACGTTATACGTTATACGTTATACGTTATACGTTATACGTTATACGTTATACGCTATACGTTATGCGTTATACGCTATACGTTATGCGTTATAGGTCATACCTTATACGTGATACGTCGTACGTTATACGTTATGCGTTATACGATATACGTTATACGTTATACGTTATACGTTATACGTTATACGTTATACGTTATACGTTATACGTTATACGTTATACGTTACTCGTTATACGTAATATGTAATACGTTTTACGTTATACGTTATACGTTATATAATACGTTATACGTTATACGTTATACGTTATACGTTATACGTTATACGTTATACGTTATACGTTATACGTTATACGGTATACGTTATGCGTTATACGTTATACGTTATACGTTATACGTTATACGTTATACGTTTTACGTTATACGTTATACGTTATACGATATACGTTATACGTTATACGTTATGCGTTATAGGATATACGTTATACGTTATACGTTATACGTTATACGTTATACGTTATACGTAATACGTTATACGTTATACGTTATACGTTATACGTTATACGTTATACGTTATACGTTATACGTTATACGTTATACGTTATACGTTATACGTTATACGTTAAACGTTATACGTTATACGTTATACGTTATACGATATACGTTATACGTTAAACGTTATACGTTATACGTTATACGTTATACGTTATACGTTATACGTTATACGTTATACGTTATACGTTATACGTTATACGTTATACGTTATACGTTATACGTTATACGTTATACGTTATTCGTTGTACGTTATACGTTATACGTTATACGTTATACGTTATACGTTATACGTTACTCGTTATACGTTATACGTTATACGTTATACGTTATACGTTATACGTTATACGTTATACGTTATACGTTATACGTTATACGTTATACGTTATACGTTATACGTTATACGTTACACGTTATACGTTATACGTTATACGTTATACGTTATACGTTATACGTTATACGTTATACGTTATGCGTTATACGCTATACGTTATGCGTTATAGGTCATACCTTATACGTGATACGTCATACGTTATACGTTATACGTTATACGTTATTCGTTATACGTTATACGTTATACGTTATACGTTATACGTTATACGTTATACGTTATACGTTATACGTTATACGTTATACGTTATACGTTATACGCTATACGTTATGCGTTATAGGTCATACCTTATACGTGATACGTCATACGTTATACGTTATACGTTATACGTTATTCGTTATACGTTATACGTTATACGTTATACGTTATACGTTATACGTTATACGTTATACGTTATACGTTATACGTTATACGTTATACGTTATACGTTATACGTTATACGTTATACGTTATACGTTATACGCTATACGTTATACGTTGTACGTTATGCGTTATACGTTATGCGTTATACGTTATACGTTATACGTTATACGTTGTACGTTATACGTTATACGTTATACGTTATACGTTATTCGTTATACGTTATACGTTATACGTTATACGTTATACGTTATACGTTATACGTTATACGTTATACGTTATACGTTATACGTTATACGTTATACGTTATACGTTATACGTTATACGTTATACGCTATACGTTATACGTTGTACGTTATGCGTTATACGTTATGCGTTATACGTTATACGTTATACGTTATACGTTGTACGTTATACGTTATACGTTATACGTTATACGTTATTCGTTGTACGTTATACGTTATACGTTAAACGTTATACGTTATACGTTATACGTTAAACGTTATACGTTATACGTTATACGTTATACGATATACGTTATACGTTAAACGTTATACGTTATGCGTTATAGGATATACGTTATACGTTATACGTTATACGTTATACGTTATACGTTATACGTAATACGTTATACGTTATACGTTATACGTTATACGTTATACGTTATACGTTATACGTTATACGTTATACGTTATACGTTATACGTTATACGTTATACGTTATACGTTATACGTTATACGTTATACGTTATACGTTATACGTTATACGTTATACGTTATACGTTATACGTTATACGCTATACGTTATGCGTTATACGCTATACGTTATGCGTTATAGGTCATACCTTATACGTGATACGTCGTACGTTATACGTTATGCGTTATACGATATACGTTATACGTTATACGTTATACGTTATACGTTATACGTTATACGTTATACGTTATACGTTATACGTTATACGTTACTCGTTATACGTAATATGTAATACGTTTTACGTTATACGTTATACGTTATATAATACGTTATACGTTATACGTTATACGTTATACGTTATACGTTATACGTTATACGTTATACGTTATACGGTATACGTTATGCGTTATACGTTATACGTTATACGTTATACGTTATACGTTATACGTTTTACGTTATACGTTATACGTTATACGATATACGTTATACGTTATACGTTATGCGTTATAGGATATACGTTATACGTTATACGTTATACGTTATACGTTATACGTTATACGTAATACGTTATACGTTATACGTTATACGTTATACGTTATACGTTATACGTTATACGTTATACGTTATACGTTATACGTTATACGTTATACGTTATACGTTAAACGTTATACGTTATACGTTATACGTTATACGATATACGTTATACGTTAAACGTTATACGTTATACGTTATACGTTATACGTTATACGTTATACGTTATACGTTATACGTTATACGTTATACGTTATACGTTATACGTTATACGTTATACGTTATACGTTATACGTTATTCGTTGTACGTTATACGTTATACGTTATACGTTATACGTTATACGTTATACGTTACTCGTTATACGTTATACGTTATACGTTATACGTTATACGTTATACGTTATACGTTATACGTTATACGTTATACGTTATACGTTATACGTTATACGTTATACGTTATACGTTACACGTTATACGTTATACGTTATACGTTATACGTTATACGTTATACGTTATACGTTATACGTTATGCGTTATACGCTATACGTTATGCGTTATAGGTCATACCTTATACGTGATACGTCATACGTTATACGTTATACGTTATACGTTATTCGTTATACGTTATACGTTATACGTTATACGTTATACGTTATACGTTATACGTTATACGTTATACGTTATACGTTATACGTTATACGTTATACGCTATACGTTATGCGTTATAGGTCATACCTTATACGTGATACGTCATACGTTATACGTTATACGTTATACGTTATTCGTTATACGTTATACGTTATACGTTATACGTTATACGTTATACGTTATACGTTATACGTTATACGTTATACGTTATACGTTATACGTTATACGTTATACGTTATACGTTATACGTTATACGTTATACGCTATACGTTATACGTTGTACGTTATGCGTTATACGTTATGCGTTATACGTTATACGTTATACGTTATACGTTGTACGTTATACGTTATACGTTATACGTTATACGTTATTCGTTATACGTTATACGTTATACGTTAAACGTTATACGTTATACGTTATACGTTAAACGTTATACGTTATACGTTATACGTTATACGATATACGTTATACGTTAAACGTTATACGTTATACGTTATACGTTATACGTTATACGTTATACGTTATACGTTATACGTTATACGTTATACGTTATACGTTATACGTTATACGTTATACGTTATACGTTATACGTTATACGTTAAACGTTATACGTTATACGTTATACGTTATACGATATACGTTATACGTTAAACGTTATACGTTATACGTTATACGTTATACGTTATACGTTATACGTTATACGTTATACGTTATACGTTATACGTTATACGTTATACGTTATACGTTATACGTTATACGTTATACGTTATTCGTTGTACGTTATACGTTATACGTTATACGTTATACGTTATACGTTATACGTTACTCGTTATACGTTATACGTTATACGTTATACGTTATACGTTATACGTTATACGTTATACGTTATACGTTATACGTTATACGTTATACGTTATACGTTATACGTTATACGTTACACGTTATACGTTATACGTTATACGTTATACGTTATACGTTATACGTTATACGTTATACGTTATGCGTTATACGCTATACGTTATGCGTTATAGGTCATACCTTATACGTGATACGTCATACGTTATACGTTATACGTTATACGTTATTCGTTATACGTTATACGTTATACGTTATACGTTATACGTTATACGTTATACGTTATACGTTATACGTTATACGTTATACGTTATACGTTATACGCTATACGTTATGCGTTATAGGTCATACCTTATACGTGATACGTCATACGTTATACGTTATACGTTATACGTTATTCGTTATACGTTATACGTTATACGTTATACGTTATACGTTATACGTTATACGTTATACGTTATACGTTATACGTTATACGTTATACGTTATACGTTATACGTTATACGTTATACGTTATACGTTATACGCTATACGTTATACGTTGTACGTTATGCGTTATACGTTATGCGTTATACGTTATACGTTATACGTTATACGTTGTACGTTATACGTTATACGTTATACGTTATACGTTATTCGTTATACGTTATACGTTATACGTTAAACGTTATACGTTATACGTTATACGTTAAACGTTATACGTTATACGTTATACGTTATACGATATACGTTATACGTTAAACGTTATACGTTATACGTTATACGTTATACGTTATACGTTATACGTTATACGTTATACGTTATACGTTATACGTTATACGTTATACGTTATACGTTATACGTTATTCGTTGTACGTTATACGTTATACGTTATACGTTATACGTTATACGTTATACGTTACTCGTTATACGTTATACGTTATACGTTATACGTTATACGTTATACGTTATACGTTATACGTTATACGTTATACGTTATACGTTATACGTTATACGTTATACGTTATACGTTATACGTTATACGTTATACGTTATACGTTATACGTTGTACGTTATACGTTATACGTTATACGTTATACGTTGTACGTTATGCGTTATACGCTATACGTTATGCGTTATAGGTCATACCTTATACGTGTTACGTCATACGTTATACGTTATACGTTATACGTTATTCGTTATACGTTATACGTTATACGTTATACGTTATACGTTATACGTTATACGTTATACGTTATACGTTATACGTTATACGTTATACGTTATACGTTATACGTTATACGTTATACGTTATACGTTATACGTTATACGTTATACGTTATACGTTATACGTTATACGTTGTACGTTATGCGTTATACGTTATGCGTTATACGTTATACGTTATACGTTATACGTTGTACGTTATACGTTATACGTTATACGTTATACGTTATTCGTTATACGTTATACGTTATACGTTAAACGTTATACGTTATAGGTTGTACGTTATACGTTATACGTTATTCGTTGTACGTTATACGTTATACGTTATACGTTATACGTTATACGTTATACGTTACTCGTTATACGTTATACGTTATACGTTATACGTTATACGTTATACGTTATACGTTATACGTTATACGTTATACGTTATACGTTTTACGTTATAGGTTATACGTTATACGATATACGTTATACGTTATACGTTATGCGTTATAGGATATACGTTATACGTTATACGTTATACATTATACGTTATACGTTATACGTTATACGTTGTACGTTATACGTTATACGTTATACGTTATACGTTATACGTTATACGTTATACGTTATACGTTATACGTTATACGTTATACGTTATACGTTATACGTTATACGTTATACGTTATACGTTATACGTTATACGTTATACGTTATACGTTATACGTTATACGTTATACGTTATACGTTATACGTTATACGTTATACGTTATACGTTATACGTTATACGTTATACGTTATACGTTATACGTTATACGTTATACGTTATACGTTATACGTTATACGTTATACGTTATACGTTATACGTTATACGTTATACGTTATACGTTATACGTTATACGTTATACGTTATACGTTATACGTTATGCGTTATACGTTATACGTTATACGGTATACGTTATGCGTTATACGTTATACGTTATACGCTATACGTTATACGTTATACGTTTTACGTTATACGTTATACGTTATACGATATACGTTATACGTTATACGTTATGCGTTATAGGATATACGTTATACGTTATACGTTATACGTTATACGTTATACGTTATACGTTATACGTTATACGTTATACGTTGTACGTTATACGTTATACGTTGTACGTTATACGTTATACGTTATACGTTATACGTTACTCGTTATACGTTATACGTTATACGTTATACGTTATACGTTATACGTTATACGTTATACGTTATACGTTATACGTTATACGTTTTACGTTATACGTTATACGTTATACGATATACGTTATACGTTATACGTTATGCGTTATAGGATATACGTTATACGTTATACGTTATACGTTATACGTTATACGTTATACGTTATACGTTATACGTTATACGTTATACGTTATACGTTATACGTTATACGTTATACGTTATACGTTATACGTTATACGTTATACGTTATACGTTATACGTTATACGTTATACGTTATACGTTATACGTTATACGTTATACGTTATACGTTATACGTTATACGTTATACGTTATACGTTATACGTTATACGTTATACGTTATACGTTATACGTTATACGTTATACGTTATACGTTATACGTTATACGTTATACGTTATACGTTATACGTTATACGTTATACGTTATACGTTATACGTTATACGTTATACGTTATACGTAATACGTTATACGTTATACGTTATACGTTATACGTTATACGTTATACGTTATACGTTATACGTTATACGTTATACGTTATACGTTATACGTTATACCGTATACGTTATACGTTATACGTTACTCGTTATACGTAATATGTAATACGTTTTACGTTATAAGTTGTACGTTATACGTTATACGTTATACGTTATACGTTATACGTTATACGTTATGCGTTATACGTTATACGTTATACGGTATACGTTATGCGTTATACGTTATACGTTATACGCTATACGTTATACGTTATACGTTTTACGTTATACGTTATACGTTATACGATATACGTTATACGTTATACGTTATGCGTTATAGGATATACGTTATACGTTATACGTTATACGTTATACGTTATACGTTATACGTTATACGTTATACGTTATACGTTATACGTTGTACGTTATACGTTATACGTTATACGTTATACGTTATACGTTACTCGTTATACGTTATACGTTATACGTTATACGTTATACGTTATACGTTATACGTTATACGTTATACGTTACTCGTTATACGTAATATGTAATACGTTTTACGTTATAAGTTATACGTTATACGTTATACGTTATACGTTATACGTTATACGTTATACGTTATACGTTATACGTTATACGTTATACGTTATACGTTAGACGGTATACGTTATGCGTTATACGTTATACGTTATACGTTATACGTTATACGTTATACGTTTTACGTTTTACGTTATACGTTATACGTTATACGATATACGTTATACGTTATACGTTATGCGTTATAGGATATACGTTATACGTTATACGTTATACGTTATACGTTATACGCTATACGTTATACGTAAAACGTTATACGTTATACGTTATACGTTATACGTTATACGTTGTACGTTATACGTTATACGTTATACGTTATACGTTATGCGTTATAGGATATACGTTATACGTTATACGTTATACGTTATACGTTATACGTTATACGTTATACGTTATACGTTATACGTTATACGTTATACGTTATACGTTATACGTTATTCGTTGTACGTTATACGTTATACGTTATACGTTATACGTTACTCGTTATACGTTATACGTTATACGTTATACGTTATACGTTATACGTTATACGTTATACGTTATACGTTATACGTTATACGTTTTACGTTATACGTTATACGTTATACGATATACGTTATACGTTATACGTTATGCGTTACAGGATATACGTTATACGTTATACGTTATACGTTATACGTTATACGTTATACGTTATACGTTATACGTTATACGTTATACGTTATACGTTATACGTTATACGTTATACGTTATACGTTATACGTTATACGTTATACGTTATACGTTATACGTTATACGTTATACGTTATACGTTATACGTTATACGTTATACGTTATACGTTATACGTTATACGTTATACGTTATACGTTATACGTTATACGTTATACGTTATACGTTATACGTTATACGTTATACGTTATACGTTATACGTTATACGTTATACGTTATACGTTATACGTTATACGTTATACGTTATACGTTATACGTTATACGTTATACGTTATACGTTATACGTTATACGTTATACGTTATACGTTATACGTTATACGTTATACGTTATACGTTATACGTTATACGTTATACGTTATACGTTATACGTTATACGTTATACGTTATACGTTATACGTTATACGTTATACGTTATACGTTATACGTTATACGTTATACGTTATACGTTATACGTAATACGTTATACGTTATACGTTATACGTTATACGTTATACGTTATACGTTATACGTTATACGTTATACGGTATACGTTATACGTTATACGTTTTACGTTATACGTTATACGTTATACGTTATACGTTATACGTTACTCGTTATACGTAATATGTAATACGTTTTACGTTATAAGTTATACGTTATACGTTATACGTTATACGTTATACGTTATACGTTATACGTTATACGTTATACGTTATACGTTATACGTTATACGTTAGACGGTATACGTTATGCGTTATACGTTATACGTTATACGTTATACGTTATACGTTATACGTTTTACGTTTTACGTTATACGTTATACGTTATACGATATACGTTATACGTTATACGTTATGCGTTATAGGATATACGTTATACGTTATACGTTATACGTTATACGTTATACGTTATACGTTATACGTTAAACGTTATACGTTATACGTTATACGTTATACGTTATACGTTGTACGTTATACGTTATACGTTATACGTTATACGTTATACGTTATACGTTATACGTTATACGTTATACGTTATACGTTATACGTTATACGTTATACGTTATACGTTATACGTTATACGTTATACGTTATACGTTATACGTTATACGTTATACGTTATACGTTATACGTTATACGTTATACGTTATACGTTATACGTTATACGTTATACGTTATACGTTATACGTTATACGTTATACGTTATACGTTATACGTTATACGTTATACGTTATACGTTATACGTTATACGTTATACGTTATACGTTATACGTTATACGTTATACGTTATACGTTATACGTTATACGTTATACGTTATACGTTATACGTTATACGTTATACGTTATACGTTATACGTTATACGTTATACGTTATACGTTATACGTTATACGTAATACGTTATACGTTATACGTTATACGTTATACGTTATACGTTATACGTTATACGTTATACGTTATACGTTATACGTTATACGTTATACGTTATACGTTATACGTTATACGTTATACGTTTTACGGTATACGTTATACGTTATACGTTTTACGTTATACGTTATACGTTATACGTTATACGTTATACGTTATACGTTACTCGTTATACGTAATATGTAATACGTTTTACGTTATAAGTTATACGTTATACGTTATACGTTATACGTTATACGTTATACGTTATACGTTATACGTTATACGTTATACGTTATACGTTATACGTTAGACGGTATACGTTATGCGTTATACGTTATACGTTATACGTTATACGTTATACGTTATACGTTATACGTTATACGTTATACGTTATACGTTATACGTTATACGTTATACGTTATACGTTATACGTAATACGTTATACGTTATACGTTATACGTTATACGTTATACGTTATACGTTATACGTTATACGTTATACGGTATACGTTATACGTTATACGTTTTACGTTATACGTTATACGTTATACGTTATACGTTATACGTTACTCGTTATACGTAATATGTAATACGTTTTACGTTATAAGTTATACGTTATACGTTATACGTTATACGTTATACGTTATACGTTATACGTTATACGTTATACGTTATACGTTATACGTTATACGTTAGACGGTATACGTTATGCGTTATACGTTATACGTTATACGTTATACGTTATACGTTATACGTTTTACGTTTTACGTTATACGTTATACGTTATACGATATACGTTATACGTTATACGTTATGCGTTATAGGATATACGTTATACGTTATACGTTATACGTTATACGTTATACGTTATACGTTATACGTTAAACGTTATACGTTATACGTTATACGTTATACGTTATACGTTGTACGTTATACGTTATACGTTATACGTTATACGTTATACGTTATACGTTATACGTTATACGTTATACGTTATACGTTATACGTTATACGTTATACGTTATACGTTATACGTTATACGTTATACGTTATACGTTATACGTTATACGTTATACGTTATACGTTATACGTTATACGTTATACGTTATACGTTATACGTTATACGTTATACGTTATACGTTATACGTTATACGTTATACGTTATACGTTATACGTTATACGTTATACGTTATACGTTATACGTTATACGTTATACGTTATACGTTATACGTTATACGTTATACGTTATACGTTATACGTTATACGTTATACGTTATACGTTATACGTTATACGTTATACGTTATACGTTATACGTTATACGTTATACGTTATACGTTATACGTTATACGTTATACGTAATACGTTATACGTTATACGTTATACGTTATACGTTATACGTTATACGTTATACGTTATACGTTATACGTTATACGTTATACGTTATACGTTATACGTTATACGTTATACGTTATACGTTTTACGGTATACGTTATACGTTATACGTTTTACGTTATACGTTATACGTTATACGTTATACGTTATACGTTATACGTTACTCGTTATACGTAATATGTAATACGTTTTACGTTATAAGTTATACGTTATACGTTATACGTTATACGTTATACGTTATACGTTATACGTTATACGTTATACGTTATACGTTATACGTTATACGTTAGACGGTATACGTTATGCGTTATACGTTATACGTTATACGTTATACGTTATACGTTATACGTTTTACGTTTTACGTTATACGTTATACGTTATACGATATACGTTATACGTTATACGTTATGCGTTATAGGATATACGTTATACGTTATACGTTATACGTTATACGTTATACGTTATACGTTATACGTTAAACGTTATACGTTATACGTTATACGTTATACGTTATACGTTGTACGTTATACGTTATACGTTATACGTTATACGTTATACGTTATACGTTATACGTTATACGTTATACGTTATACGTTATACGTTATACGTTATACGTTATACGTTATACGTTACACGTTATACGTTATACGTTATACGTTATACGTTATACGTTATACGTTATACGTTATACGTTATACGTTATACGTTTGACGTTATACGCTATACGGTATACGTTATGCGTTATTCGCTATACGTTATGCGTTATAGGATATACGTTATGCATTATAGGATATACGTTATACGTGATACGTTGTACGTTATACGTTATACGTTATACGTTATACGTTATACGTTATACGTTATACGTTATACGTTATACGTTATACGTTATACGTTACACGTTATACGTTATACGTTATACGTTATACGTTATACGTTATACGTTATACGTTATACGTTTTACGTTATACGTTATACGTTATACGTTATACGTTATACGTTATACGTTACACGTTATACGTTATACGTTATACGTTATACGTTATACGGTATACGTTATACGTTATACGTTTTACGTTATACGTTATACGTTATACGTTATACGTTATACGTTACTCGTTATACGTAATATGTAATACGTTTTACGTTATAAGTTATACGTTATACGTTATACGTTATACGTTATACGTTATACGTTATACGTTATACGTTATACGTTATACGTTATACGTTATACGTTAGACGGTATACGTTATGCGTTATACGTTATACGTTATACGTTATACGTTATACGTTATACGTTTTACGTTTTACGTTATACGTTATACGTTATACGATATACGTTATACGTTATACGTTATGCGTTATAGGATATACGTTATACGTTATACGTTATACGTTATACGTTATACGTTATACGTTATACGTTAAACGTTATACGTTATACGTTATACGTTATACGTTATACGTTGTACGTTATACGTTATACGTTATACGTTATACGTTATACGTTATACGTTATACGTTATACGTTATACGTTATACGTTATACGTTATACGTTATACGTTATACGTTATACGTTATACGTTATACGTTATACGTTACACGTTATACGTTATACGTTATACGTTATACGTTATACGTTATACGTTATACGTTATACGTTATACGTTATACGTTTGACGTTATACGCTATACGGTATACGTTATGCGTTATTCGCTATACGTTATGCGTTATAGGATATACGTTATGCATTATAGGATATACGTTATACGTGATACGTTGTACGTTATACGTTATACGTTATACGTTATACGTTATACGTTATACGTTATACGTTATACGTTATACGTTGTACGTTATGCGTTAAACATTATACGTTATACGATATACGTTATACGTTATACGTTATGCGTTATAGCATATACCTTATTCGTTATACGTTATACGTTATACGTTATACGTTATACGTTATACGTTATACGTTATACGTTATACGTTATACGTTATACGTTATACGTTATACGTTATACGTTATACGTTATACGTTATACGTTATACGTTATACGTTATACGTTATACGTTATACGTTATACGTTATACGTTATACGTTATACGTTATACGTTATACGTTATACGTTATGCGTTATACGTTATACGTTATACGTTATACGTTAAACGTTATACGTTATACGTTATACGTTATACGTTATACGTTATACGTTATACGTTATACGTTATACGTTATACGTTATACGTTATACGTTATACGTTAAACGTTATACGTTATACGTGATACGTTATACGTTATACGTTATACGTTATACGTTATACGTTATACGTTATACGTTATACGTTATACGTTATACGTTATACGTTATACGTTATACGTTATACGTTATACGTTATACGTTATACGTTATACGTTATACGTTATACGTTATACGTTATACGTTATACGTTATACGTTATACGTTATACGTTATACGTTATACGTTATACGTTATACGTTATACGTTATACGTTATACGTTATACGTTATACGTTATACGTAATACGTTATACGTTATACGTTATACGTTATACGTTATACGTTATACGTTATACGTTATACGTTATACGTTATACGTTATACGTTATACGTTATACGTTATACGTTATACGTTATACGTTATACGGTATACGTTATACGTTATACGTTTTACGTTATACGTTATACGTTATACGTTATACGTTATACGTTATACGTTACTCGTTATACGTAATATGTAATACGTTTTACGTTATAAGTTATACGTTATACGTTATACGTTATACGTTATACGTTATACGTTATACGTTATACGTTATACGTTATACGTTATACGTTATACGTTAGACGGTATACGTTATGCGTTATACGTTATACGTTATACGTTATACGTTATACGTTATACGTTTTACGTTTTACGTTATACGTTATACGTTATACGATATACGTTATACGTTATACGTTATGCGTTATAGGATATACGTTATACGTTATACGTTATACGTTATACGTTATACGTTATACGTTATACGTTAAACGTTATACGTTATACGTTATACGTTATACGTTATACGTTGTACGTTATACGTTATACGTTATACGTTATACGTTATACGTTATACGTTATACGTTATACGTTATACGTTATACGTTATACGTTATACGTTATACGTTATACGTTATACGTTACACGTTATACGTTATACGTTATACGTTATACGTTATACGTTATACGTTATACGTTATACGTTATACGTTATACGTTTGACGTTATACGCTATACGGTATACGTTATGCGTTATTCGCTATACGTTATGCGTTATAGGATATACGTTATGCATTATAGGATATACGTTATACGTGATACGTTGTACGTTATACGTTATACGTTATACGTTATACGTTATACGTTATACGTTATACGTTATACGTTATACGTTGTACGTTATGCGTTAAACATTATACGTTATACGATATACGTTATACGTTATACGTTATGCGTTATAGCATATACCTTATTCGTTATACGTTATACGTTATACGTTATACGTTATACGTTATACGTTATACGTTATACGTTATACGTTATACGTTATACGTTATACGTTATACGTTATACGTTATACGTTATACGTTATACGTTATACGTTATACGTTATACGTTATACGTTATACGTTATACGTTATACGTTATACGTTATGCGTTATACGTTATACGTTATACGTTATACGTTAAACGTTATACGTTATACGTTATACGTTATACGTTATACGTTATACGTTATACGTTATACGTTATACGTTATACGTTATACGTTATACGTTATACGTTAAACGTTATACGTTATACGTGATACGTTATACGTTATACGTTATACGTTATACGTTATACGTTATACGTTATACGTTATACGTTATACGTTATACGTTATACGTTATACGTTATACGTTATACGTTATACGTTATACGTTATACGTTATACGTTATACGTTATACGTTATACGTTATACGTTATACGTTATACGTTATACGTTATACGTTATACGTTATACGTTATACGTTATACGTTATACGTTATACGTTATACGTTATACGTTATACGTTATACGTTATACGTTATACGTAATACGTTATACGTTATACGTTATACGTTATACGTTATACGTTATACGTTATACGTTATACGTTATACGTTATACGTTATACGTTATACGTTATACGTTATACGTTATACGGTATACGTTATACGTTATACGTTACTCGTTATACGTAATATGTAATACGTTTTACGTTATAAGTTGTACGTTATACGTTATACGTTATACGTTATACGTTATACGTTATACGTTATGCGTTATACGTTATACGTTATACGGTATACGTTATGCGTTATACGTTATACGTTATACGCTATACGTTATACGTTATACGTTTTACGTTATACGTTATACGTTATACGATATACGTTATACGTTATACGTTATGCGTTATAGGATATACGTTATACGTTATACGTTATACGTTATACGTTATACGTTATACGTTATACGTTATACGTTATACGTTATACGTTGTACGTTATACGTTATACGTTATACGTTATACGTTACTCGTTATACGTTATACGTTATACGTTATACGTTATACGTTATACGTTATACGTTATACGTTATACGTTACTCGTTATACGTAATATGTAATACGTTTTACGTTATAAGTTATACGTTATACGTTATACGTTATACGTTATACGTTATACGTTATACGTTATACGTTATACGTTATACGTTATACGTTATACGTTAGACGGTATACGTTATGCGTTATACGTTATACGTTATACGTTATACGTTATACGTTATACGTTTTACGTTTTACGTTATACGTTATACGTTATACGATATACGTTATACGTTATACGTTATGCGTTATAGGATATACGTTATACGTTATACGTTATACGTTATACGTTATACGCTATACGTTATACGTAAAACGTTATACGTTATACGTTATACGTTATACGTTATACGTTGTACGTTATACGTTATACGTTATACGTTATACGTTATGCGTTATAGGATATACGTTATACGTTATACGTTATACGTTATACGTTATACGTTATACGTTATACGTTATACGTTATACGTTATACGTTATACGTTATTCGTTGTACGTTATACGTTATACGTTATACGTTATACGTTACTCGTTATACGTTATACGTTATACGTTATACGTTATACGTTATACGTTATACGTTATACGTTATACGTTATACGTTATACGTTTTACGTTATACGTTATACGTTATACGATATACGTTATACGTTATACGTTATGCGTTATAGGATATACGTTATACGTTATACGTTATACGTTATACGTTATACGTTATACGTTATACGTTATACGTTATACGTTATACGTTATACGTTATACGTTATACGTTATACGTTATACGTTATACGTTATACGTTATACGTTATACGTTATACGTTATACGTTATACGTTATACGTTATACGTTATACGTTATACGTTATACGTTATACGTTATACGTTATACGTTATACGTTATACGTTATACGTTATACGTTATACGTTATACGTTATACGTTATACGTTATACGTTATACGTTATACGTTATACGTTATACGTTATACGTTATACGTTATACGTTATACGTTATACGTTATACGTTATACGTTATACGTTATACGTTATACGTTATACGTTATACGTTATACGTAATACGTTATACGTTATACGTTATACGTTATACGTTATACGTTATACGTTATACGTTATACGTTATACGTTATACGTTATACGTTATACGGTATACGTTATACGTTATACGTTTTACGTTATACGTTATACGTTATACGTTATACGTTATACGTTACTCGTTATACGTAATATGTAATACGTTTTACGTTATAAGTTATACGTTATACGTTATACGTTATACGTTATACGTTATACGTTATACGTTATACGTTATACGTTATACGTTATACGTTATACGTTAGACGGTATACGTTATGCGTTATACGTTATACGTTATACGTTATACGTTATACGTTATACGTTTTACGTTTTACGTTATACGTTATACGTTATACGATATACGTTATACGTTATACGTTATGCGTTATAGGATATACGTTATACGTTATACGTTATACGTTATACGTTATACGTTATACGTTATACGTTAAACGTTATACGTTATACGTTATACGTTATACGTTATACGTTGTACGTTATACGTTATACGTTATACGTTATACGTTATACGTTATACGTTATACGTTATACGTTATACGTTATACGTTATACGTTATACGTTATACGTTATACGTTATACGTTATACGTTATACGTTATACGTTACACGTTATACGTTATACGTTATACGTTATACGTTATACGTTATACGTTATACGTTATACGTTATACGTTATACGTTTGACGTTATACGCTATACGGTATACGTTATGCGTTATTCGCTATACGTTATGCGTTATAGGATATACGTTATGCATTATAGGATATACGTTATACGTGATACGTTGTACGTTATACGTTATACGTTATACGTTATACGTTATACGTTATACGTTATACGTTATACGTTATACGTTGTACGTTATGCGTTAAACATTATACGTTATACGATATACGTTATACGTTATACGTTATGCGTTATAGCATATACCTTATTCGTTATACGTTATACGTTATACGTTATACGTTATACGTTATACGTTATACGTTATACGTTATACGTTATACGTTATACGTTATACGTTATACGTTATACGTTATACGTTATACGTTATACGTTATACGTTATACGTTATACGTTATACGTTATACGTTATACGTTATACGTTATACGTTATACGTTATACGTTATGCGTTATACGTTATACGTTATACGTTATACGTTAAACGTTATACGTTATACGTTATACGTTATACGTTATACGTTATACGTTATACGTCATACGTTATACGTTATACGTTATACGTTATACGTTAAACGTTATACGTTATACGTGATACGTTATACGTTATACGTTATACGTTATACGTTATACGTTATACGTTATACGTTATACGTTATACGTTATACGTTATACGTTATACGTTATACGTTATACGTTATACGTTATACGTTATACGTTATACGTTATACGTTATACGTTATACGTTATACGTTATACGTTTTACGTTATACGTTATACGTAATACGTTATACGTTATACGTTATACGTTATACGTTATACGTTATACGTTATACGTTATACGTTATACGTTATACGTTATACGTTATACGGTATACGTTATACGTTATACGTTACTCGTTATACGTAATATGTAATACGTTTTACGTTATAAGTTGTACGTTATACGTTATACGTTATACGTTATACGTTATACGTTATACGTTATGCGTTATACGTTATACGTTATACGTTATACGTTACTCGTTATACGTAATATGTAATACGTTTTACGTTATAAGTTGTACGTTATAAGTTATACGTTATACGTTATACGTTATACGTTATACGTTATGCGTTATACGTTATACGTTATACGGTATACGTTATGCGTTATACGTTATACGTTATACGCTATACGTTATACGTTATACGTTTTACGTTATACGTTATACGTTATACGTTATACGTTATACGTTATACGTTATACGTTATACGTTATACGTTATACGTTATACGGTATAAGTTATGCGTTATACGTTATACGTTATACGTTATACGTTATACGTTTTACGTTTTACGTTATACGTTATACGTTATACGATATACGTTATACGTTATACGTTATACGTTATACGTTATACGTTATACGTTATACGTTATACGTTATACGTTATACGTTATACGTTGTACGTTATACGTTATACGTTATACGTTATACGTTACTCGTTATACGTTATACGTTATACGTTATACGTTATACGTTATACGTTATACGTTATACGTTATACGTTATACGTTACTCGTTATACGTAATATGTAATACGTTTTACGTTATAAGTTATACGTTATACGTTATACGTTATACGTTATACGTTATACGTTATACGTTATACGTTATACGTTATACGTTATACGTTATACGTTATACGGTATAAGTTATGCGTTATACGTTATACGTTATACGTTATACGTTATACGTTTTACGTTTTACGTTATACGTTATACGTTATACGATATACGTTATACGTTATACGTTATGCGTTATAGGATATACGTTATACGTTATACGTTATACGTTATACGTTATACGTTATACGTTATACGTTATACGTTATACGTTATACGTTATACGTTATACGTTATACGTTATACGTTATACGTTGTTCGTTGTACGTTATACGCTATACGTTATACGTTATACGTTATACGTTATACGTTATACGTTATACGTTATACGTTATACGTTATACGTTATACGTTATACGTTATACGTTATACGTTATACGTTATACGTTATACGTTATACGTTATACGTTATACGTTATACGTTATACGTTATACGTTATACGTTATACGTTATACGTTATACGTTATACGTTATACGTTATACGTTATACGTTTGACGTTATACGCTATACGGTATACGTTATGCGTTATTCGCTATACGTTATGCGTTATAGGATATACGTTATGCATTATAGGATATACGTTATACGTGATACGTTGTACGTTATACGTTATACGTTATACGTTATACGTTATACGTTATACGTTATACGTTATACGTTATACGTTATGCGTTATAGGATATACGTTATACGTTATACGTTATACGTTATACGTTATACGTTATACGTTATACGTTATACGTTATACGTTATACGTTATACGTTATACGTTATACGTTATACGTTATACGTTATACGTTATACGTTATACGTTATACGTTATACGTTATACGTTATACGTTATACGTTATACGTTTGACGTTATACGCTATACGGTATACGTTATGCGTTATTCGCTATACGTTATGCGTTATAGGATATACGTTATGCATTATAGGATATACGTTATACGTGATACGTTGTACGTTATACGTTATACGTTATACGTTATACGTTATACGTTATACGTTATACGTTATACGTTATACGTTGTACGTTATGCGTTAAACATTATACGTTATACGATATACGTTATACGTTATACGTTATGCGTTATAGCATATACCTTATTCGTTATACGTTATACGTTATACGTTATACGTTATACGTTATACGTTATACGTTATACGTTATACGTTATACGTTATACGTTATACGTTATACGTTATACGTTATACGTTATACGTTATACGTTATACGTTATACGTTATACGTTATACGTTATACGTTATACGTTATACGTTATACGTTATACGTTATACGTTATACGTTATACGTTTTACGTTATACGTTATACGTAATACGTTATACGTTATACGTTATACGTTATACGTTATACGTTATACGTTATACGTTATACGTTATACGTTATACGTTATACGTTATACGGTATACGTTATACGTTATACGTTACTCGTTATACGTAATATGTAATACGTTTTACGTTATAAGTTGTACGTTATACGTTATACGTTATACGTTATACGTTATACGTTATACGTTATGCGTTATACGTTATACGTTATACGTTATACGTTACTCGTTATACGTAATATGTAATACGTTTTACGTTATAAGTTGTACGTTATATGTTATACGTTATACGTTATACGTTATACGTTATACGTTATACGTTATGCGTTATACGTTATACGTTATACGGTATACGTTATGCGTTATACGTTATACGTTATACGCTATACGTTATACGTTATACGTTTTACGTTATACGTTATACGTTATACGATATACGTTATACGTTATACGTTATGCGTTATAGGATATACGTTATACGTTATACGTTATACGTTATACGTTATACGTTATACGTTATACGTTATACGTTATACGTTATACGTTATACGTTATACGTTATACGTTGTACGTTATACGTTATACGTTATACGTTATACGTTACTCGTTATACGTTATACGTTATACGTTATACGTTATACGTTATACGTTATACGTTATATGTTATACGTTACTCGTTATACGTAATATGTAATACGTTTTACGTTATAAGTTATACGTTATACGTTATACGTTATACGTTATACGTTATACGTTATACGTTATACGTTATACGTTATACATTATACGTTATACGTTATACGTTATACGTTATACGGTATACGTTATGCGTTATACGTTATACGTTATACGTTATACGTTATACGTTATACGTTTTACGTTTTACGTTATACGTTATACGTTATACGATATACGTTATACGTTATACGTTATGCGTTATAGGATATACGTTATACGTTATACGTTATACGTTATACGTTATACGTTATACGTTATACGTTATACGTTATACGTTATACGTTATACGTTGTACGTTATACGTTATACGTTATACGTTATACGTTACTCGTTATACGTTATACGTTATACGTTATACGTTATACGTTATACGTTATACGTTATACGTTATACGGTATACGTTATGCGTTATACGTTATACGTTATACGTTATACGTTATACGTTATACGTTTTACGTTTTACGTTATACGTTATACGTTATACGTTATACGTTGTACGTTATACGTTATACGTTATACGTTATACGTTACTCGTTATACGTTATACGTTATACGTTATACGTTATACGTTATACGTTATACGTTATACGTTATACGTTATACGTTACTCGTTATACGTAATATGTAATACGTTTTACGTTATAAGTTATACGTTATACGTTATACGTTATACGTTATACGTTATACGTTATACGTTATACGTTATACGTTATACGTTATACGTTATACGTTATACGGTATAAGTTATGCGTTATACGTTATACGTTATACGTTATACGTTATACGTTTTACGTTTTACGTTATACGTTATACGTTATACGATATACGTTATACGTTATACGTTATGCGTTATAGGATATACGTTATACGTTATACGTTATACGTTATACGTTATACGTTATACGTTATACGTTATACGTTATACGTTATACGTTATACGTTATACGTTATACGTTATACGTTATACGTTGTTCGTTGTACGTTATACGTTATACGTTATACGTTATACGTTATACGTTATACGTTATACGTTATACGTTATACGTTATACGTTATACGTTATACGTTATACGTTATACGTTATACGTTATACGTTATACGTTATACGTTATACGTTATACGTTATACGTTATACGTTATACGTTATACGTTATACGTTATACGTTATACGTTATACGTTATACGTTATACGTTATACGTTTGACGTTATACGCTATACGGTATACGTTATGCGTTATTCGCTATACGTTATGCGTTATAGGATATGCGTTATGCATTATAGGATATACGTTATACGTGATACGTTGTACGTTATACGTTATACGTTATACGTTATACGTTATACGTTATACGTTATACGTTATACGTTATACGTTGTACGTTATGCGTTAAACATTATACGTTATACGATATACGTTATACGTTATACGTTATGCGTTATAGCATATACCTTATTCGTTATACGTTATACGTTATACGTTATACGTTATACGTTATACGTTATACGTTATACGTTATACGTTATACGTTATACGATATACGTTATACGTTATACGTTATACGTTATGCGTTATACGTTATACGTTATACGTTATACGTTATACGTTATACGTTGTACGTTATACGTTATACGTTATACGATATACGTTATACGTTATACGTTATGCGTTATAGGATATACGTTATACGTTATACGTTATACGTTATACGTTATACATTATACGTTATACGTTATACGTTATACGTTATACGTTATAGGTTGTACGTTATACGTTATACGTTATACATTATACGTTATACGTTATACGTTATACGTTATACGTTATGCGTTATACGTTATACGTTATACGTTATACGTTATACGTTATACGTTATACGTTATACGTTATACGTTATACGTTATACGTTATACGTTATACGTTATACGTTATACGTTATACGTTATACGTTATACGTTATACGTTATACGTTATACGTTATACGTTATACGTTATACGTTATACGTTATACGTTATACGTTATACGTTATACGTTATACGTTATACGTTGTACGTTATGCGTTAAACATTATACGTTATACGATATACGTTAAACGTTATACGTTATACGTTGTACGTTATACGTTATACGTTATACGTTATACGTTATACGTTATACGTTATACGTTATACGTTATACGTTATACGTTATACGTTGTACGTTATGCGTTAAACATTATACGTTATACGATATACGTTATACGTTATACGTTATGCGTTATAGCATATACCTTATTCGTTATACGTTATACGTTATACGTTATACGTTATACGTTATACGTTATACGTTATACGTTATACGTTATACGTTATACGTTATACGTTATACGTTATACGTTATACGTTATACGTTATACGTTATACGTTATACGTTATACGTTATACGTTATACGTTATACGTTATACGTTATACGTTATACGCTATACGTTATACGTTATACGTTATACGTTATACGTTATACGTTATACGTTATACGTTAAACGTTATACGTTATACGTTATACGTTATACGTTATACGTTATACGTTATACGTTATACGTTATACGTTATACGTTATACGTTATACGTTAAACGTTATACGTTATACGTTATACGTTATACGTTATACGTTATACGTTATACGTTATACGTTATACGTTATACGTTATACGTTATACGTTATACGTTATACGTTATACGTTATACGTTATACGTTATACGTTATACGTTATACGTTATACGTTATACGTTATACGTTATACGTTATACGTTATACGTAATACGTTATACGTTATACGTTATACGTTATACGTTATACGTTATGCGTTATACGTTATACGTTATACGTTATACGTTATACGTTATACGGTATACGTTATACGTTATACGTTACTCGTTATACGTAATATGTAATACGTTTTACGTTATAAGTTGTACGTTATACGTTATACGTTATACGTTATACGTTATACGTTATACGTTATGCGTTATACGTTATACGTTATACGTTATACGTTACTCGTTATACGTAATATGTAATACGTTTTACGTTATAAGTTGTACGTTATACGTTATACGGTATACGTTATGCGTTATACGTTATACGTTATACGCTATACGTTATACGTTATACGTTTTACGTTATGCGTTATACGTTATACGATATACGTTATACGTTATACGTTATGCGTTATAGGATATACGTTATACGTTATACGTTATACGTTATACGTTATACGTTATACGTTATACGTTATACGTTATACGTTATACGTTGTACGTTATACGTTGTACGTTATACGTTATACGTTATACGTTATACGTTACTCGTTATACGTTATACGTTATACGTTATACGTTATACGTTATACGTTATACGTTATACGTTATACGTTATACGTTACTCGTTATACGTAATATGTAATACGTTTTACGTTATAAGTTATACGTTATACGTTATACGTTATACGTTATACGTTATACGTTATACGTTATACGTTATACGTTATACGTTATACGTTATACGTTATACGTTATACGGTATACGTTATGCGTTATACGTTATACGTTATACGTTATACGTTATACGTTATACGTTTTACGTTTTACGTTATACGTTATACGTTATACGATATACGTTATACGTTATACGTTATACGTTATACGTTATACGTTATACGTTATACGTTATACGTTATACGTTATACGTTATACGTTATACGTTATACGTTATACGTTATACGGTATACGTTATACGTTATACGTTACTCGTTATACGTAATATGTAATACGTTTTACGTTATAAGTTGTACGTTATACGTTATACGTTATACGTTATACGTTATACGTTATACGTTATGCGTTATACGTTATACGTTATACGTTATACGTTACTCGTTATACGTAATATGTAATACGTTTTACGTTATAAGTTGTACGTTATACGTTATACGTTATACGTTATACGTTATACGTTATACGTTATGCGTTATACGTTATACGTTATACGGTATACGTTATGCGTTATACGTTATACGTTATACGCTATACGTTATACGTTATACGTTATACGTTTTACGTTATACGTTATACGTTATACGATATACGTTATACGTTATACGTTATGCGTTATAGGATATACGTTATACGTTATACGTTATACGTTATACGTTATACGTTATACGTTATACGTTATACGTTATACGTTATACGTTATACGTTGTACGTTATACGTTATACGTTATACGTTATACGTTACTCGTTATACGTTATACGTTATACGTTATACGTTATACGTTATACGTTATACGTTATACGTTATACGTTATACGTTACTCGTTATACGTAATATGTAATACGTTTTACGTTATAAGTTATACGTTATACGTTATACGTTATACGTTATACGTTATACGTTATACGTTATACGTTATACGTTATACGTTATACGTTATACGTTATACGTTATACGTTATACGGTATACGTTATGCGTTATACGTTATACGTTATACGTTATACGTTATACGTTATACGTTTTACGTTTTACGTTATACGTTATACGTTATACGATATACGTTATACGTTATACGTTATACGTTATACGTTATACGTTATACGTTATACGTTATACGTTATACGTTATACGTTATACGTTAAACGTTTTACGTTATACGTTATACGTTATACGTTATACGTTATACGTTATACGTTATACGTTATACGTTATACGTTATACGTTATACGTTATACGTTATACGTTATACGTTATACGTTATACGTTATACGTTATACGTTATACGTTATACGTTATACGTTATACGTTATACGTTATACGTTATACGTTATACGTTATACGTTATACGTTATACGTTATACGTTATACGTTATACGTTATACGGTATACGTTATACGTTATACGTTACTCGTTATACGTAATATGTAATACGTTTTACGTTATAAGTTGTACGTTATACGTTATACGCTATACGTTATACGTTATACGTTATACGTTATGCGTTATACGTTATACGTTATACGGTATACGTTATGCGTTATACGTTATACGTTATACGCTATACGTTATACGTTATACGTTTTACGTTATACGTTATACGTTATACGATATACGTTATACGTTATACGTTATGCGTTATAGGATATACGTTATACGTTATACGTTTTACGTTATACGTTATACGTTATACGTTATACGTTATACGTTATACGTTATACGTTATACGTTGTACGTTATACGTTATACGTTATACGTTATACGTTACTCGTTATACGTTATACGTTATACGTTATACGTTATACGTTATACGTTATACGTTATACGTTATACGTTATACGTTACTCGTTATACGTAATATGTAATACGTTTTACGTTATAAGTAATACGTTATACGTTATACGTTATACGTTATACGTAATACGTTATACGTTATACGTTATACGTTATACGTTATACGTTATGCGTTATACGTTATACGTTATACGGTATACGTTATGCGTTATACGTTATACGTTATACGCTATACGTTATACGTTATACGTTTTACGTTATACGTTATACGTTATACGATATACGTTATACGTTATACGTTATGCGTTATAGGATATACGTTATACGTTATACGTTATACGTTATACGTTATACGTTATACGTTATACGTTATACGTTATACGTTATACGTTATACGTTGTACGTTATACGTTATACGTTATACGTTATACGTTACTCGTTATACGTTATACGTTATACGTTATACGTTATACGTTATACGTTATACGTTATACGTTATACGTTACTCGTTATACGTAATATGTAATACGTTTTACGTTATAAGTTATACGTTATACGTTATACGTTATACGTTATACGTAATACGTTATACGTTATACGTTATACGTTATACGTTATACGTTATACGTTATACGTTATACGGTATACGTTATGCGTTATACGTTTTACGTTATACGTTATACGTTATACGTTATACGTTTTACGTTTTACGTTATACGGTATACGTTATGCGTTATACGTTTTACGTTATACGTTATACGTTATACGTTATACGTTTTACGTTTTACGTTATACGTTATACGTTATACGTTATACGTTATACGTTATACGTTATACGTTATACGTTATACGTTATACGTTATACGTTATACGTTTGACGTTATACGCTATACGTTATACGTTATACGTTATACGTTATACGTTATACGTTATACGTTATACGTTATACGTTATACGTTATACGTTATACGTTATACGTTATACGTTATACGTTATACGTTATACGTTATACGTTATACGGTATACGTTATGCGTTATACGTTTTACGTTATACGTTATACGTTATACGTTATACGTTTTACGTTTTACGTTATACGTTATACGTTATACGATATACGTTATACGTTATACGTTATGCGTTATAGGATATACGTTATACGTTATACGTTATACGTTATACGTTATACGTTACTCGTTATACGTAATATGTAATACGTTTTACGTTATAAGTTATACGTTATACGTTATACGTTATACGTTATACGTTATACGTTATACGTTATACGTTATACGTTATACGTTATACGTTATACGTTATACGTTATACGTTATACGTTATACGGTATACGTTATACGTTATACGTTACTCGTTATACGTAATATGTAATACGTTTTACGTTATAAGTTGTACGTTATACGTTATACGTTATACGTTATACGTTATACGTTATACGTTATGCGTTATACGTTATACGTTATACGGTATACGTTATGCGTTATACGTTATACGTTATACGCTATACGTTATACGTTATACGTTTTACGTTATACGTTATACGTTATACGATATACGTTATACGTTATACGTTATGCGTTATAGGATATACGTTATACGTTATACGTTTTACGTTATACGTTATACGTTATACGTTATACGTTATACGTTATACGTTATACGTTATACGTTGTACGTTATACGTTATACGTTATACGTTATACGTTACTCGTTATACGTTATACGTTATACGTTATTCGTTATACGTTATACGTTATACGTTATACGTTATACGTTATACGTTACTCGTTATACGTAATATGTAATACGTTTTACGTTATAAGTAATACGTTATACGTTATACGTTATACGTTATACGTAATACGTTATACGTTATACGTTATACGTTATACGTTATACGTTATGCGTTATACGTTATACGTTATACGGTATACGTTATGCGTTATACGTTATACGTTATACGCTATACGTTATACGTTATACGTTTTACGTTATACGTTATACGTTATACGATATACGTTATACGTTATACGTTATGCGTTATAGGATATACGTTATACGTTATACGTTATACGTTATACGTTATACGTTATACGTTATACGTTATACGTTATACGTTATACGTTATACGTTGTACGTTATACGTTATACGTTATACGTTATACGTTACTCGTTATACGTTATACGTTATACGTTATACGTTATACGTTATACGTTATACGTTATACGTTATACGTTACTCGTTATACGTAATATGTAATACGTTTTACGTTATAAGTTATACGTTATACGTTATACGTTATACGTTATACGTAATACGTTATACGTTATACGTTATACGTTATACGTTATACGTTATACGTTATACGTTATACGGTATACGTTATGCGTTATACGTTTTACGTTATACGTTATACGTTATACGTTATACGTTTTACGTTTTACGTTATACGGTATACGTTATGCGTTATACGTTTTACGTTATACGTTATACGTTATACGTTATACGTTTTACGTTTTACGTTATACGTTATACGTTATACGTTATACGTTATACGTTATACGTTATACGTTATACGTTATACGTTATACGTTATACGTTATACGTTTGACGTTATACGCTATACGTTATACGTTATACGTTATACGTTATACGTTATACGTTATACGTTATACGTTATACGTTATACGTTATACGTTATACGTTATACGTTATACGTTATACGTTATACGTTATACGTTATACGTTATACGGTATACGTTATGCGTTATACGTTTTACGTTATACGTTATACGTTATACGTTATACGTTTTACGTTTTACGTTATACGTTATACGTTATACGATATACGTTATACGTTATACGTTATGCGTTATAGGATATACGTTATACGTTATACGTTATACGTTATACGTTATACGTTACTCGTTATACGTAATATGTAATACGTTTTACGTTATAAGTTATACGTTATACGTTATACGTTATACGTTATACGTTATACGTTATACGTTATACGTTATACGTTATACGTTATACGTTATACGTTATACGTTATACGTTATACGTTGTACGTTATACGTTATACGTTAAACGTTATACGTTATACGTTATACGTTATACGATATACGTTATACGTTAAACGTTGTACGTTATAGGTTATACGTTATACGTTATACGTTATACGTTATACGTTATACGTTATACGTTATACGTTATACGTTATACGTTATACGTTATACGTTATACGTTATACGTTATACGATATACGTTATACGTTATACGTTATACGTTATACGTTATACGTTATACGTTATACGTTATACGTTATACGTTATACGTTGTACGTTATACGTTATACGTTATACGTTATACGTTATACGTTATACGTTATACGTTATACGTTATACGTTATACGTTATACGTTATACGTTATACGTTATACGTTATACGTTATACGTTATACGTTATACGTTTTACGTTATACGTTATACGTTATACGTTATACGTTATACGTTATACGTTATACGTTATACGTTATACGTTATACGTTATACGTTATACGTTATACGTTATACGTTATACGTTATACGTTATACGTTATACGTTATACGTTATACGTTATACGTTATACGTTATACGTTATACGTTATACGTTTGACGTTATACGCTATACGGTATACGTTATGCGTTATTCGCTATACGTTATGCGTTATAGGATATACGTTATGCATTATAGGATATACGTTATACGTGATACGTTGTACGTTATACGTTATACGTTATACGTTATACGTTATACGTTATACGTTATACGTTATACGTTATACGTTGTACGTTATGCGTTAAACATTATACGTTATACGATATACGTTATACGTTATACGTTATGCGTTATAGCATATACCTTATTCGTTATACGTTATACGTTATACGTTATACGTTATACGTTATACGTTATACGTTATACGTTATACGTTATACGTTATACGTTATACGTTATACGTTATACGTTATACGTTATACGTTATACGTTATACGTTATACGTTAAACGTTATACGTTATACGTTATACGTTATACGTTATACGTTATACGTTATACGTTATACGTTATACGTTATACGTTATACGTTATACGTTAAACGTTATACGTTATACGTTATACGTTATACGATATACGTTATACGTTAAACGTTGTACGTTATAGGTTATACGTTATACGTTATACGTTATACGTTATACGTTATACGTTAAACGTTATACGTTATACGTTATACGTTATACGTTATACGTTATACGTTATACGTTATACGTTGTACGTTATACGTTGTACGTTATACGTTGTATGTAATACGTTATACGTTATACGTTATACGTTATACGTTATACGTTAAACGTTATACGTTATACGTTATACGTTATACGTTATACGTTATACGTTATACGTTATACGTTATACGTTATACGTTATACGTTATACGTTATACGTTATACGTTATACGTTATACGTTATACGTTATACGTTATACGTTATACGTTATACGTTATACGGTATACGTTATACGTTATACGTTACTCGTTATACGTAATATGTAATACGTTTTACGTTATAAGTTATACGTTATACGTTATACGTTATACGTTATACGTTATACGTTATACGTTATACGTTATACGTTATACGTTATACGTTATACGTTATACGTTATACGTTATACGGTATACGTTATGCGTTATACGTTATACGTTATACGTTATACGTTATACGTTATACGTTTTACGTTTTACGTTATACGTTATACGTTATACGTTATACGTTATACGTTATACGTTATACGTTAAACGTTATACGTTATACGTTATACGTTATACGTTATACGTTATACGTTATACGTTATACGTTATACGTTATACGTTATACGTTGTACGTTATACGTTATACGTTATACGTTATACGTTACTCGTTATACGTTATACGTTATACGTTATACGTTATACGTTATACGTTATACGTTATACGTTATACGTTATACGTTATACGTTACTCGTTATACGTAATATGTAATACGTTTTACGTTATAAGTTATACGTTATACGTTATACGTTATACGTTATACGTTATACGTTATACGTTATACGTTATACGTTATACGTTATACGTTATACGTTATACGTTATACGGTATACGTTATGCGTTATACGTTATACGTTATACGTTACACGTTATACGTTATACGTTTTACGTTTTACGTTATACGTTATACGTTATACGATATACGTTATACGTTATACGTTATACGTTATACGTTATACGTTATACGTTATACGTTATACGTTATACGTTAAACGTTATACGTTATACGTTATACGTTATACGTTATACGTTATACGTTATACGTTATACGTTATACGTTATACGTTATACGTTATACGTTATACGTTATACGTTATACGTTATACGTTATACGTTATACGTTATACGTTATACGTTATACGTTATACGTTATACGTTATACGTTATACGTTATACGTTATACGTTATACGTTATACGTTATACGTTATACGTTATACGTTATACGTTATACGTTATACGTTATACGTTATACGTTATACGTTATACGTTATACGTTATACGTTAAACGTTATACGTCATACGTTATACGTTATACGGTATACGTTATACGTTATACGTTACTCGTTATACGTAATATGTAATACGTTTTACGTTATAAGTTCTACGTTATACGTTATACGTTATACGTTATACGTTATACGTTATACGTTATGCGTTATACGTTATACGTTATACGGTATACGTTATGCGTTATACGTTATACGTTATACGCTATACGTTATACGTTATACGTTTTACGTTATACGTTATACGTTATACGATATACGTTATACGTTATACGTTATGCGTTATAGGATATACGTTATACGTTATACGTTTTACGTTATACGTTATACGTTATACGTTATACGTTATACGTTATACGTTATACGTTATACGTTATACGTTGTACGTTATACGTTATACGTTATACGTTATACGTTACTCGTTATACGTTATACGTTATACGTTATACGTTATACGTTATACGTTATACGTTATACGTTATACGTTACTCGTTATACGTAATATGTAATACGTTTTACGTTATAAGTAATACGTTATACGTTATACGTTATACGTTATACGTAATACGTTATACGTTATACGTTATACGTTATACGTTATACGTTATGCGTTATACGTTATACGTTATACGGTATACGTTATGCGTTATACGTTATACGTTATACGCTATACGTTATACGTTATACGTTTTACGTTATACGTTATACGTTATACGATATACGTTATGCGTTATACGTTATGCGTTATAGGATATACGTTATACGTTATACGTTATACGTTATACGTTATACGTTATACGTTATACGTTATACGTTATACGTTATACGTTATACGTTGTACGTTATACGTTATACGTTATACGTTATACGTTACTCGTTATACGTTACTCGTTATACGTTATACGTTATACGTTATACGTTATACGTTATACGTTATACGTTATACGTTATACGTTATACGTTACTCGTTATACGTAATATGTAATACGTTTTACGTTATAAGTTATACGTTATACGTTATACGTTATACGTTATACGTAATACGTTATACGTTATACGTTATACGTTATACGTTATACGTTATACGTTATACGTTATACGGTATACGTTATGCGTTATACGTTTTACGTTATACGTTATACGTTATACGTTATACGTTAAACGTTATACGTTATACGTTATACGTTATACGATATACGTTATACGTTAAACGTTATACGTTATACGTTATACGTTATACGTTATACGTTATACGTTATACGTTATACGTTATACGTTATACGTTATACGTTATACGTTATACGTTATACGTTATACGTTATACGTTATACGTTATACGTTATACGTTATACGTTATACGTTATACGTTATACGTTATACGTTATACGTTATACGTTATACGTTATACGTTATACGTTATACGTTATACGTTATACGTTATACGTTATACGTTATACGTTATACGTTATACGTTATACGTTATACGTTATACGTTATACGTTATACGTTTGACGTTATACGCTATACGTTATACGTTATACGTTATACGTTATACGTTATACGTTATACGTTATACGTTATACGTTATACGTTATACGTTATACGTCATACGTTATACGTTATACGTTATACGTTATACGTTATACGTTATACGTTATACGTTATGCGTTATACGTTTTACGTTATACGTTATACGTTATACGTTATACGTTATACGTTATACGTTATACGTTATACGTTATACGTTATACGTTATACGTTATACGTTTGACGTTATACGCTATACGGTATACGTTATGCGTTATTCGCTATACGTTATGCGTTATAGGATATACGTTATGCATTATAGGATATACGTTATACGTGATACGTTGTACGTTATACGTTATACGTTATACGTTATACGTTATACGTTATACGTTATACGTTATACGTTATACGTTATACGTTATACGTTATACGTTATACGTTTGACGTTATACGCTATACGGTATACGTTATGCGTTATTCGCTATACGTTATGCGTTATAGGATATACGTTATGCATTATAGGATATACGTTATACGTGATACGTTGTACGTTATACGTTATACGTTATACGTTATACGTTATACGTTATACGTTATACGTTATACGTTATACGTTATACGTTATACGTTATACGTTGTACGTTATGCGTTAAACATTATACGTTATACGATATACGTTATACGTTATACGTTATGCGTTATAGCATATACCTTATTCGTTATACGTTATACGTTATACGTTATACGTTATACGTTATACGTTATACGTTATACGTTATACGTTATACGTTATACGTTATACGTTATACGTTATACGTTATACGTTATACGTTATACGTTATACGTTATACGTTATACGTTATACGTTATACGTTATACGTTATACGTTATACGTTATACGTTTGACGTTATACGCTATACGGTATACGTTATGCGTTATTCGCTATACGTTATGCGTTATAGGATATACGTTATGCATTATAGGATATACGTTATACGTGATACGTTGTACGTTATACGTTATACGTTATACGTTATACGTTATACGTTATACGTTATACGTTATACGTTATACGTTGTACGTTATGCGTTAAACATTATACGTTATACGATATACGTTATACGTTATACGTTATGCGTTATAGCATATACCTTATTCGTTATACGTTATACGTTATACGTTATACGTTATACGTTATACGTTATACGTTTTACGTTATACGTTATACGTTATACGATATACGTTATACGTTATACGTTATGCGTTATAGGATATACGTTATACGTTATACGTTATACGTTATACGTTATACGTTATACGTTATACGTTATACGTTATACGTTATACGTTGTACGTTATACGTTATACGTTATACGTTATACGTTACTCGTTATACGTAATATGTAATACGTTTTACGTTATAAGTTATACGTTATACGTTATACGTTATACGTTATACGTTATACGTTATACGTTACACGTTATACGTTATACGTTATACGTTATACGTTATACGTTATACGTTATACGTTATACGTTATACGTTATACGTTATACGTTATACGTTATACGTTATACGTTATACGTTATACGTTATACGTTATACGTTAAACGTTATACGTTATACGTTATACGTTATACGTTATACGTTATACGTTATACGTTATACGTTATACGTTATACGTTAAACGTTATACGTTATACGTTATACGTTATACGATATACGTTATACGTTAAACGTTGTACGTTATAGGTTATACGTTATACGTTATACGTTATACGTTATACGTTATACGTTAAACGTTATACGTTATACGTTATACGTTATACGTTATACGTTATACGTTATACGTTATACGTTATACGTTGTACGTTATACGTTGTACGTTATACGTTGTATGTAATACGTTATACGTTATACGTTATACGTTATACGTTATACGTTAAACGTTATACGTTATACGTTATACGTTATACGTTATACGTTATACGTTATACGTTATACGTTATACGTTATACGTTATACGTTATACGTTATACGTTATACGTTATACGTTATACGTTATACGTTATACGTTATACGTTATACGTTATACGTTATACGGTATACGTTATACGTTATACGTTACTCGTTATACGTAATATGTAATACGTTTTACGTTATAAGTAATACGTTATACGTTATACGTTATACGTTATACGTTATACGTTATACGTTATACGTTATACGTTATACGTTATACGTTATACGTTATACGTTATACGGTATACGTTATGCGTTATACGTTATACGTTATACGTTATACGTTATACGTTATACGTTTTACGTTTTACGTTATACGTTATACGTTATACGTTATACGTTATACGTTATACGTTATACGTTATACGTTATACGTTATACGTTATACGTTATACGTTATACGTTATACGTTATACGTTATACGTTATACGTTATACGTTATACGTTATACGTTATACGTTATACGTTATACGTTATACGTTATTCGTTATACGTTATACGTTATACGTTATACGTTATACGTTATACGTTATACGTTATACGTTATACGTTATACGTTATACGTTATACGTTATACGTTATACGTTATACGTTATACGTTATACGTTATACGTTATACGTTATACGTTATACGTTATACGTTATACGTTATACGTTTGACGTTATACGCTATACGGTATACGTTATGCGTTATTCGCTATACGTTATGCGTTATAGGATATACGTTATGCATTATAGGATATACGTTATACGTGATACGTTGTACGTTATACGTTATACGTTATACGTTATACGTTATACGTTATACGTTATACGTTATACGTTATACGTTATACGTTGTACGTTATGCGTTAAACATTATACGTTATACGATATACGTTATACGTTATACGTTATGCGTTATAGCATATACCTTATTCGTTATACGTTATACGTTATACGTTATACGTTATACGTTATACGTTATACGTTATACGTTATACGTTATACGTTATACGTTATACGTTATACGTTATACGTTATACGTTATACGTCATACGTTATACGTTATACGTTATACGGTATACGTTATACGTTATACGTTACTCGTTATACGTAATATGTAATACGTTTTACGTTATACGTTATACGTTATACGTTATACGTTATACGTTATACGTGATACGTTATACGTTATACGTTATACGTTATACGTTATACGTTATACGTTTGACGTTATACGCTATACGGTATACGTTATACGTTATACGTTATACGTTATACGTTATACGTTATACGTTATACGTTATACGTTATACATTATACGTTATACGTTATACGTTATACGTTATACGTTATACGTTATACGTTATACGTTATACGTTATACGTTATACGTTATACGTTATACGTTATACGTTATACGTTATACGTGATACGTTATACGTTATACGTTATACGTTATACGTTATACGTTATACGTTATACGTTATACGTTATACGTTATACGTTATACGTTATACGTTGTACGTTATGCGTTAAACATTATACGTTATACGATATACGTTATACGTTATACGTTATGCGTTATAGCATATACCTTATTCGTTATACGTTATACGTTATACGTTATACGTTATACGTTATACGTTATACGTTATACGTTATACGTTATACGTTATACGTTATACGTTATACGTTATACGTTATACGTTATACGTTATACGTTATACGTTATACGTTATACGTTATACGTTATACGTTATACGTTATACGTTATACGTTATACGTTATACGTTATACGTTATACGTTATACGTTATACGTTATACGTTATACGTTATACGTTATACGTTATACGTTAAACGTTATACGTTATACGTTATACGTTATACGTTATACGTTATACGTTATACGTTATACGTTATACGTTATACGTTATACGTTATACGTTAAACGTTATACGTTATACGTTATACGTTATACGATATACGTTATACGTTAAACGTTGTACGTTATGGGTTATACGTTATACGTTATACGTTATACGTTATACGTTATACGTTAAACGTTATACGTTATACGTTATACGTTATACGTTATACGTTATACGTTATACGTTATACGTTGTACGTTATACGTTGTACGTTATACGTTGTATGTAATACGTTATACGTTATACGTTATACGTTATACGTTATACGTTAAACGTTATACGTTATACGTTATACGTTATACGTTATACGTTATACGTAATACGTTATACGTTATACGTTATACGTTATACGTTATACGTTATACGTTATACGTTATACGTTATACGTTATACGTTATACGTTATACGTTATACGTTATACGTTATACGTTATACGGTATACGTTATACGTTATACGTTACTCGTTATACGTAATATGTAATACGTTTTACGTTATAAGTTATACGTTATACGTTATACGTTATACGTTATACGTTATACGTTATACGTTATACGTTATACGTTATACGTTATACGTTATACGTTATACGTTATACGTTATACGTTATACGGTATACGTTATGCGTTATACGTTATACGTTATACGTTATACGTTATACGTTATACGTTTTACGTTTTACGTTATACGTTATACGTTATACGTTATACGTTATACGTTATACGTTATACGTTATACGTTATACGTTATACGTTATACGTTATACGTTATACGTTATACGTTATACGTTATACGTTATACGTTATACGTTATACGTTATACGTTATACGTTATACGTTATACGTTATACGTTATACGTTATACGTTATACGTTATACGTTATACGTTATACGTTATACGTTATACGTTATACGTTATACGTTATACGTTATACGTTATACGTTTGACGTTATACGCTATACGGTATACGTTATGCGTTATTCGCTATACGTTATGCGTTATAGGATATACGTTATGCATTATAGGATATACGTTATACGTGATACGTTGTACGTTATACGTTATACGTTATACGTTATACGTTATACGTTATACGTTATACGTTATACGTTATACGTTATACGTTGTACGTTATGCGTTAAACATTATACGTTATACGATATACGTTATACGTTATACGTTATGCGTTATAGCATATACCTTATTCGTTATACGTTATACGTTATACGTTATACGTTATACGTTATACGTTATACGTTATACGTTATACGTTATACGTTATACGTTATACGTTATACGTTATACGTTATACGTTATACGTTATACGTTATACGTTATACGTTATACGTTATACGTTATACGTTATACGTTATACGTTATACGTTATACGTTATACGTTATACGTTATACGTTATACGTTATACGTTATACGTTATACGTTATACGTTATACGTTATACGTTATACGTTTGACGTTATACGCTATACGGTATACGTTATGCGTTATTCGCTATACGTTATGCGTTATAGGATATACGTTATGCATTATAGGATATACGTTATACGTGTTACGTTGTACGTTATACGTTATACGTTATACGTTATACGTTATACGTTATACGTTATACGTTATACGTTATACGTTGTACGTTATGCGTTAAACATTATACGTTATACGATATACGTTATACGTTATACGTTATGCGTTATAGCATATACCTTATTCGTTATACGTTATACGTTATACGTTATACGTTATACGTTATACGTTATACGTTTTACGTTATACGTTATACGTTATACGATATACGTTATACGTTATACGTTATGCGTTATAGGATATACGTTATACGTTATACGTTATACGTTATACGTTATACGTTATACGTTATACGTTATACGTTATACGTTATACGTTATACGTTGTACGTTATACGTTATACGTTATACGTTATACGTTACTCGTTATACGTTATACGTTATACGTTATACGTTATACGTTATACGATATACGTTATACGTTATACGTTACTCGTTATACGTAATATGTAATACGTTTTACGTTATAAGTTATACGTTATACGTTATACGTTATACGTTATACGTTATACGTTATACGTTATACGTTATACGTTATACGTTATACGTTATACGTTATTCGTTATACGGTATACGTTATGCGTTATACGTTATACGTTATACGTTATACGTTATACGTTATACGTTTTACGTTTTACGTTATACGTTATACGTTATACGATATACGTTATACGTTATACGTTATACGTTATACGTTATACGTTATACGTTATACGTTATACGTTATACGTTATACGTTATACGTTAAACGTTATACGTTATACGTTATACGTTATACGTTATACGTTATACGTTATACGTTATACGTTATACGTTATACGTTATACGTTATACGTTATACGTTATACGTTATACGTTATACGTTATACGTTATACGTTATACGTTTGACGTTATACGCTATACGGTATACGTTATGCGTTATTCGCTATACGTTATGCGTTATAGGATATACGTTATGCATTATAGGATATACGTTATACGTGATACGTTATACGTTATACGTTATACGTTATACGTTATACGTTATACGTTATACGTTATACGTTATACGTTATACGTTATACGTTATACGGTATACGTTATACGTTATACGTTACTCGTTATACGTAATATGTAATACGTTTTACGTTATAAGTTGTACGTTATACGTTATACGTTATACGTTATACGTTATACGTTATACGTTATGCGTTATACGTTATACGTTATACGGTATACGTTATGCGTTATACGTTATACGTTATACGTTATACGTTATACGTTATACGTTATACGTTATACGTTATACGTTATACGTTATACGTTATACGTTATACGTTATACGTTATACGTTATACGTTATACGTTATACGTTATACGTTATACGTTATACGTTATACGTTATACGTTATACGTTATACGTTATACGTTATACGTTATACGTTATACGTTATACGTTATACGTTATACGTTATACGTTATACGTTTGACGTTATACGCTATACGGTATACGTTATGCGTTATTCGCTATACGTTATGCGTTATAGGATATACGTTATGCATTATAGGATATACGTTATACGTGATACGTTGTACGTTATACGTTATACGTTATACGTTATACGTTATACGTTATACGTTATACGTTATACGTTATACGTTATACGTTATACGTTATACGTTGTACGTTATGCGTTAAACATTATACGTTATACGATATACGTTATACGTTATACGTTATGCGTTATAGCATATACCTTATTCGTTATACGTTATACGTTATACGTTATACGTTATACGTTATACGTTATACGTTATACGTTATACGTTATACGTTATACGTTATACGTTATACGTTATACGTTATACGTTATACGTTATACGTTATACGTTATACGTTATACGTTATACGTTATACGTTATACGTTATACGTTATACGTTATACGTTATACGTTATACGTTATACGTTATACGTTATACGTTATACGTTATACGTTATACGTTATACGTTATACGTTATACGTTATACGTTATACGTTTGACGTTATACGCTATACGGTATACGTTATGCGTTATTCGCTATACGTTATGCGTTATAGGATATACGTTATGCATTATAGGATATACGTTATACGTGATACGTTGTACGTTATACGTTATACGTTATACGTTATACGTTATACGTTATACGTTATACGTTATACGTTATACGTTATACGTTATACGTTATACGTTGTACGTTATGCGTTAAACATTATACGTTATACGATATACGTTATACGTTATACGTTATGCGTTATAGCATATACCTTATTCGTTATACGTTATACGTTATACGTTATACGTTATACGTTATACGTTATACGTTATACGTTATACGTTATTTGTTATACGTTATACGTTATACGTTATACGTTATACGTTATACGTTATACGTTATACGTTATACGTTATACGTTATACGTTATACGTTATACGTTATACGTTATACGTTATACGTTATACGTTATACGTTATACGTTATACGTTATACGTTATACGTTATACGTTATACGTTATACGTTATACGTTATACGTTATACGTTATACGTTATACGTTATACGTTATACGTTATACGTTATACGTTATACGTTATACGTTATACGTTATACGTTATACGTTATACGTTATACGTTATACGTTATACGTTATACGTTATACGTTATACGTTATACGTTAAACGTTATACGTTATACGTTATACGTTATACGTTATACGTTATACGTTATACGTTATACGTTATACGTTATACGTTATACGTTATACGTTATACGTTAAACGTTATACGTTATACGTTATACGTTATACGATATACGTTATACGTTAAACGTTGTACGTTATAGGTTATACGTTATACGTTATACGTTATACGTTATACGTTATACGTTAAACGTTATACGTTATACGTTATACGTTATACGTTATACGTTATACGTTATACGTTATACGTTATACGTTGTACGTTATACGTTGTACGTTATACGTTGTATGTAATACGTTATACGTTATACGTTATACGTTATACGTTATACGTTAAACGTTATACGTTATACGTTATACGTTATACGTTATACGTTATACGTTATACGTTATACGTTATACGTTATACGTTATACGTTATACGTTATACGTTATACGTTATACGTTATACGTTATACGTTATACGTTATACGTTATACGTTATACGTTATACGGTATACGTTATACGTTATACGTTACTCGTTATACGTAATATGTAATACGTTTTACGTTATAAGTTATACGTTATACGTTATACGTTATACGTTATACGTTATACGTTATACGTTATACGTTATACGTTATACGTTATACGTTATACGTTATACGTTATACGTTATACGGTATACGTTATGCGTTATACGTTATACGTTATACGTTATACGTTATACGTTATACGTTTTACGTTTTACGTTATACGTTATACGTTATACGTTATACGTTATACGTTATACGTTATACGTTATACGTTATACGTTATACGTTATACGTTATACGTTATACGTTATACGTTATACGTTATACGTTATACGTTATACGTTATACGTTATACGTTATACGTTATACGTTATACGTTATACGTTATACGTTATACGTTATACGTTATACGTTAAACGTTATACGTTATACGTTATACGTTATACGTTATACGTTATACGTTATACGTTATACGTTATACGTTATACGTTATACGTTATACGTTATACGTTATACGTTATACGTTATACGTTTGACGTTATACGCTATACGGTATACGTTATGCGTTATTCGCTATACGTTATGCGTTATAGGATATACGTTATGCATTATAGGATATACGTTATACGTGATACGTTGTACGTTATACGTTATACGTTATACGTTATACGTTATACGTTATACGTTATACGTTATACGTTATACGTTATACGTTGTACGTTATGCGTTAAACATTATACGTTATACGATATACGTTATACGTTATACGTTATGCGTTATAGCATATACCTTATTCGTTATACGTTATACGTTATACGTTATACGTTATACGTTATACGTTATACGTTATACGTTATACGTTATACGTTATACGTTATACGTTATACGTTATACGTTATACGTTATACGTTATACGTTATACGTTATACGTTATACGTTATACGTTATACGTTATACGTTATACGTTATACGTTATACGTTATACGTTATACGTTATACGTTATACGTTATACGTTATACGTTATACGTTATACGTTATACGTTATACGTTTGACGTTATACGCTATACGGTATACGTTATGCGTTATTCGCTATACGTTATGCGTTATAGGATATACGTTATGCATTATAGGATATACGTTATACGTGTTACGTTGTACGTTATACGTTATACGTTATACGTTATACGTTATACGTTATACGTTATACGTTATACGTTATACGTTGTACGTTATGCGTTAAACATTATACGTTATACGATATACGTTATACGTTATACGTTATGCGTTATAGCATATACCTTATTCGTTATACGTTATACGTTATACGTTATACGTTATACGTTATACGTTATACGTTTTACGTTATACGTTATACGTTATACGATATACGTTATACGTTATACGTTATGCGTTATAGGATATACGTTATACGTTATACGTTATACGTTATACGTTATACGTTATACGTTATACGTTATACGTTATACGTTATACGTTATACGTTGTACGTTATACGTTATACGTTATACGTTATACGTTACTCGTTATACGTTATACGTTATACGTTATACGTTATACGTTATACGATATACGTTATACGTTATACGTTACTCGTTATACGTAATATGTAATACGTTTTACGTTATAAGTTATACGTTATACGTTATACGTTATACGTTATACGTTATACGTTATACGTTATACGTTATACGTTATACGTTATACGTTATACGTTATTCGTTATACGGTATACGTTATGCGTTATACGTTATACGTTATACGTTATACGTTATACGTTATACGTTTTACGTTTTACGTTATACGTTATACGTTATACGATATACGTTATACGTTATACGTTATACGTTATACGTTATACGTTATACGTTATACGTTATACGTTATACGTTATACGTTATACGTTAAACGTTATACGTTATACGTTATACGTTATACGTTATACGTTATACGTTATACGTTATACGTTATACGTTATACGTTATACGTTATACGTTATACGTTATACGTTATACGTTATACGTTATACGTTATACGTTATACGTTTGACGTTATACGCTATACGGTATACGTTATGCGTTATTCGCTATACGTTATGCGTTATAGGATATACGTTATGCATTATAGGATATACGTTATACGTGATACGTTATACGTTATACGTTATACGTTATACGTTATACGTTATACGTTATACGTTATACGTTATACGTTATACGTTATACGTTATACGGTATACGTTATACGTTATACGTTACTCGTTATACGTAATATGTAATACGTTTTACGTTATAAGTTGTACGTTATACGTTATACGTTATACGTTATACGTTATACGTTATACGTTATGCGTTATACGTTATACGTTATACGGTATACGTTATGCGTTATACGTTATACGTTATACGTTATACGTTATACGTTATACGTTATACGTTATACGTTATACGTTATACGTTATACGTTATACGTTATACGTTATACGTTATACGTTATACGTTATACGTTATACGTTATACGTTATACGTTATACGTTATACGTTATACGTTATACGTTATACGTTATACGTTATACGTTATACGTTATACGTTATACGTTATACGTTATACGTTATACGTTATACGTTTGACGTTATACGCTATACGGTATACGTTATGCGTTATTCGCTATACGTTATGCGTTATAGGATATACGTTATGCATTATAGGATATACGTTATACGTGATACGTTGTACGTTATACGTTATACGTTATACGTTATACGTTATACGTTATACGTTATACGTTATACGTTATACGTTATACGTTATACGTTATACGTTGTACGTTATGCGTTAAACATTATACGTTATACGATATACGTTATACGTTATACGTTATGCGTTATAGCATATACCTTATTCGTTATACGTTATACGTTATACGTTATACGTTATACGTTATACGTTATACGTTATACGTTATACGTTATACGTTTGACGTTATACGCTATACGGTATACGTTATGCGTTATTCGCTATACGTTATGCGTTATAGGATATACGTTATGCATTATAGGATATACGTTATACGTGTTACGTTGTACGTTATACGTTATACGTTATACGTTATACGTTATACGTTATACGTTGTACGTTATGCGTTAAACATTATACGTTATACGATATACGTTATACGTTATACGTTATGCGTTATAGCATATACCTTATTCGTTATACGTTATACGTTATACGTTATACGTTATACGTTATACGTTATACGTTATACGTTATACGTTATACGTTATACGTTATACGTTATACGTTATACGTTATACGTTATACGTTATACGTTATACGTTATACGTTATACGTTATACGTTATACGTTATACGTTATACGTTATACGTTATACGTTATACGTTATACGTTATACGTTATACGTTATACGTTTGACGTTATACGCTATACGGTATACGTTATGCGTTATTCGCTATACGTTATGCGTTATAGGATATACGTTATGCATTATAGGATATACGTTATACGTGATACGTTGTACGTTATACGTTATACGTTATACGTTATACGTTATACGTTATACGTTATACGTTATACGTTATACGTTGTACGTTATGCGTTAAACATTATACGTTATACGATATACGTTATACGTTATACGTTATGCGTTATAGCATATACCTTATTCGTTATACGTTATACGTTATACGTTATACGTTATACGTTATACGTTATACGTTTTACGTTATACGTTATACGTTATACGATATACGTTATACGTTATACGTTATGCGTTATAGGATATACGTTATACGTTATACGTTATACGTTATACGTTATACGTTATACGTTATACGTTATACGTTATACGTTATACGTTATACGTTGTACGTTATACGTTATACGTTATACGTTATACGTTACTCGTTATACGTTATACGTTATACGTTATACGTTATACGTTATACGATATACGTTATACGTTATACGTTACTCGTTATACGTAATATGTAATACGTTTTACGTTATAAGTTATACGTTATACGTTATACGTTATACGTTATACGTTATACGTTATACGTTATACGTTATACGTTATACGTTATACGTTATACGTTATACGTTATACGTTATACGGTATACGTTATGCGTTATACGTTATACGTTATACGTTATACGTTATACGTTATACGTTTTACGTTTTACGTTATACGTTATACGTTATACGATATACGTTATACGTTATACGTTATACGTTATACGTTATACGTTATACGTTATACGTTATACGTTATACGTTATACGTTATACGTTAAACGTTATACGTTATACGTTATACGTTATACGTTATACGTTATACGTTATACGTTATACGTTATACGATATACGTTATACGTTAAACGTTGTACGTTATAGGTTATACGTTATACGTTATACGTTATACGTTATACGTTATACGTTAAACGTTATACGTTATACGTTATACGTTATACGTTATACGTTATACGTTATACGTTATACGTTGTACGTTATACGTTGTACGTTATACGTTGTATGTAATACGTTATACGTTATACGTTATACGTTATACGTTATACGTTAAACGTTATACGTTATACGTTATACGTTATACGTTATACGTTATACGTTATACGTTATACGTTATACGTTATACGTTATACGTTATACGTTATACGTTATACGTTATACGTTATACGTTATACGTTATACGTTATACGTTATACGTTATACGGTATACGTTATACGTTATACGTTACTCGTTATACGTAATATGTAATACGTTTTACGTTATAAGTTATACGTTATACGTTATACGTTATACGTTATACGTTATACGTTATACGTTATACGTTATACGTTATACGTTATACGTTATACGTTATACGTTATACGTTATACGGTATACGTTATGCGTTATACGTTATACGTTATACGTTATACGTTATACGTTATACGTTTTACGTTTTACGTTATACGTTATACGTTATACGTTATACGTTATACGTTATACGTTATACGTTATACGTTATACGTTATACGTTATACGTTATACGTTATACGTTATACGTTATACGTTATACGTTATACGTTATACGTTATACGTTATACGTTATACGTTATACGTTATACGTTATACGTTATACGTTATACGTTATACGTTATACGTTATACGTTATACGTTATACGTTATACGTTATACGTTATACGTTATACGTTATACGTTATACGTTATACGTTATACGTTATACGTTATACGTTATACGTTATACGTTATACGTTATACGTTATACGTTTGACGTTATACGCTATACGGTATACGTTATGCGTTATTCGCTATACGTTATGCGTTATAGGATATACGTTATGCATTATAGGATATACGTTATACGTGATACGTTGTACGTTATACGTTATACGTTATACGTTATACGTTATACGTTATACGTTATACGTTATACGTTATACGTTATACGTTGTACGTTATGCGTTAAACATTATACGTTATACGATATACGTTATACGTTATACGTTATGCGTTATAGCATATACCTTATTCGTTATACGTTATACGTTATACGTTATACGTTATACGTTATACGTTATACGTTATACGTTATACGTTATACGTTATACGTTATACGTTATACGTTATACGTTATACGTTATACGTTATACGTTATACGTTATACGTTATACGTTATACGTTATACGTTATACGTTATACGTTATACGTTATACGTTATACGTTATACGTTATACGTTATACGTTATACGTTTGACGTTATACGCTATACGGTATACGTTATGCGTTATTCGCTATACGTTATGCGTTATAGGATATACGTTATGCATTATAGGATATACGTTATACGTGATACGTTGTACGTTATACGTTATACGTTATACGTTATACGTTATACGTTATACGTTATACGTTATACGTTATACGTTGTACGTTATGCGTTAAACATTATACGTTATACGATATACGTTATACGTTATACGTTATGCGTTATAGCATATACCTTATTCGTTATACGTTATACGTTATACGTTATACGTTATACGTTATACGTTATACGTTTTACGTTATACGTTATACGTTATACGATATACGTTATACGTTATACGTTATGCGTTATAGGATATACGTTATACGTTATACGTTATACGTTATACGTTATACGTTATACGTTATACGTTATACGTTATACGTTATACGTTATACGTTGTACGTTATACGTTATACGTTATACGTTATACGTTACTCGTTATACGTTATACGTTATACGTTATACGTTATACGTTATACGATATACGTTATACGTTATACGTTACTCGTTATACGTAATATGTAATACGTTTTACGTTATAAGTTATACGTTATACGTTATACGTTATACGTTATACGTTATACGTTATACGTTATACGTTATACGTTATACGTTATACGTTATACGTTATACGTTATACGGTATACGTTATGCGTTATACGTTATACGTTATACGTTATACGTTATACGTTATACGTTATACGTTATACGTTATACGTTATACGTTATACGTTATACGTTATACGTTATACGTTATACGTTATACGTTATACGTTATACGTTATACGTTATACGTTATACGTTATACGTTATACGTTATACGTTATACGTTATACGTTATACGTTATACGTTATACGTTATACGTTATACGTTATACGTTATACGTTATACGTTATACGTTATACGTTATACGTTATACGTTATACGTTATACGGTATACGTTATACGTTATACGTTACTCGTTATACGTAATATGTAATACGTTTTACGTTATAAGTTGTACGTTATACGTTATACGTTATACGTTATACGTTATACGTTATACGTTATGCGTTATACGTTATACGTTATACGGTATACGTTGTGCGTTATACGTTATACGTTAGACGCTAAACGTTATACGTTATACGTTTTACGTTATACGTTATACGTTATACGATATACGTTATACGTTATACGTTATACGTTATACGTTATACGTTATACGTTATACGTTATACGTTATACGTTATACGTTATACGTTATGCGTTATAGGATATACGTTATACGTTATACGTTATACGTTATACGTTATACGTTATACGTTATACGTTATACGTTATACGTTATACGTTATACGTTATACGTTATACGTTATACGTTATACGTTATACGTTATACGTTATACGTTATACGTTATACGTTATACGTTATACGTTATACGTTATACGTTATACGTTATACGTTATACGTTATACGTTATACGTTATACGTTATACGTTATACGTTATACGTTATACGTTATACGTTATACGTTATACGTTATACGTTATACGTTATACGTTATACGTTATACGTTATACGTTATACGTTTGACGTTATACGTTATAAGTTATACGTTATACGTTATACGTTATAGGTCATACCTTATACGTGATACGTCATACGTTATACGTTATACGTTATACGTTATTCGTTATACGTTATACGTTATACGTTATACGTCATACGTTAGACGTTATAGGTTATACGTAATACGTAATACGTTATACGATATACGTTATAGGTTACACGTTATACGTTATACGTTATACGTTATAAGTTATACGTTATACGTTATACGTTATACGTTTATACGTTATACGTTATACGTTATACGTTATACGTTATACGTTATACGTTATACGTTATACGTTATACGTTATACGTTATACGTTATACGTTATACGTATACGTATACGTTGTACGTTATACGTTAAACGTTAGACGTTATATGTTATACGTTATACGTTGTACGTTATACGTTATATGTAATATGTAATACGTTATACGTTTTACGCTATACGTTATACGTTATACGTTATACGTTAAACGTTATACGTTATACGTTATACGTTATACGATATACGTTATACGTTAAACGTTGTACGTTATAGGTTATACGTTATACGTTATACGTTATACGCTATACGTTATACGTTATACGTTATACGTTATACGTTATGCGTTATACGTTATGCGTTATACGTTATACGTTATACGTTATACGTTATACGTTATAAGTTATACGTTATACGTTATACGTTATACGTTATACGTTATACGTTGTACGTTATACGTTATACGTTATACGTTATACGTTATACGTTATACGTTATTCGTTATACGTTATACGTTATACGTTATACGTTGTACGTTATACGTTATACGTTATACGTTATACGTTATACGTTATACGTTATACGTTATACGTTATACGTTATAAGTTATACGTTATACGTTATACGTTATAGGTCATACCTTATACGTGATACGTCATACGTTATACGTTATACGTTATACGTTATTCGTTATACGTTATACGTTATACGTTATACGTTATACGTTATACGTTATACGTTATACGTTATACGTTATACGTTATACGTTATACGTTATTCGTTATACGTTAAACGTTATACGTTATACGTTATACGTTATACGTTATACGCTATACGTTATATGTTGTACGTTATGCGTTATACGTTATGCGTTATACGTTATACGTTATACGTTATACGTTATACGTTATACGTTAAACGTTATACGTTATACGTTATACGTTATACGTTATACGTTATACGTTATACGTTATACGTTATACGTTATACGTTATACGATATACGTTATACGTTAAACGTTGTACGTTATAGGTTATACGTTATACGTTATACGTTATACGTTATACGTTATACGTTAAACGTTATACGTTATACGTTATACGTTATACGTTATACGTTATACGTTATACGTTATACGTTATACGTTATACGTTATACGTTATACGTTATACGTTATACGTTATACGTTATACGTTATACGTTATACGTTATACGTTATACGTTATACGTTATACGTTATACGTTATACGTTATACGTTATACGTTATACGTTATACGTTATACGTTATACGTTATACGTTATACGTTATACGTTATACGTTATACGTTATACGTTATACGTTATACGTTATACGTTATACGTTATACGTTATACGTTATACGTTATACGTTATACGTTATACGTTATACGTTATACGTTATACGTTATACGTTATACGTTATACGTTATACGTTATACGTTATACGTTATACGTTATACGTTATACGTTATACGTTATACGTTATACGTTATACGTTATACGTTATACGTTATACGTTATACGTTATACGTTTGACGTTATACGCTATACGGTATACGTTATGCGTTATTCGCTATACGTTATGCGTTATAGGATATACGTTATGCATTATAGGATATACGTTATGCATTATAGGATATACGTTATACGTGATACGTTGTACGTTATACGTTATACGATATACGTTATACGTTATACGTTATGCGTTATAGCATATACCTTATTCGTTATACGTTATACGTTATACGTTATACGTTATACGTTATACGTTATACGTTATACGTTATACGTTATACGTTATACGTTATACGTTATACGTTATACGTTATACGTTATACGTTATACGTTATACGTTATACGTTATACGTTATACGTTATACGTTATACGTTATACGTTATACGTTATACGTTATACGTTATACGTTATACGTTATACCTTATACGTTATACGTTATACGTTATACGTTATACGTTATACGTTATACGTTATACGTTATACGTTATACGTTATACGTTGTACGTTATACGTTATACGTTATACGTTATACGTTACACGTTATACGTTATACGTTATACGTTATGCGTTATAGGATATACGTTATACGTTATACGTTATACGTTATACGTTATACGTTATACGTTATACGTTATACGTTATACGTTATACGTTATACGTTATACGTTATACGTTATACGTTATACGTTATACGTTATACGTTATACGTTATACGTTATACGTTATACGTTATACGTTATACGTTATACGTTATACGTTAAACGTTATACGTTATACGTTATACGTTATACGTTATACGTTATACGTTATACGTTATACGTTATACGTTATACGTTATACGTTATACGTTATACGTTATACGTTAAACGTTATACGTTATACGTTATACGTTATACGTTATACGTTATACGTTATACGTTATACGTTATACGTTATACGTTATACGTTATACGCTATACGTTATACGTTATACGTTATACGTTATACGTTATACGTTATACGTTATACGTTATACGTTATACGTTATACGTTATACGTTATACGTTATACGTTATACGTTATACGTTATACGTTATACGTTATACGTTATACGTTATACGTTATACGTTATACGTTATACGTTATACGTTATACGTTATACGTTATACGTTATACGTTATACGTTATACGTTTGACGTTATACGCTATACGGTATACGTTATGCGTTATTCGCTATACGTTATGCGTTATAGGATATACGTTATGCATTATAGGATATACGTTATGCATTATAGGATATACGTTATACGTGATACGTTGTACGTTATACGTTATACGTTATACGTTATACGTTATACGTTATACGTTGTACGTTATGCGTTAAACATTATACGTTATACGATATACGTTATACGTTATACGTTATGCGTTATAGCATATACCTTATTCGTTATACGTTATACGTTATACGTTATACGTTATACGTTATACGTTATACGTTATACGTTATACGTTATACGTTATACGTTATACGTTATACGTTATACGTTATACGTTATACGTTATACGTTATACGTTATACGTTATACGTTATACGTTATACGTTATACGTTATACGTTATACGTTATACGTTATACGTTATACGTTATACGTTATACGTTATACGTTAAACGTTATACGTTATACGTTATACGTTATACGTTATACGTTATACGTTATACGTTATACGTTATACGTTATACGTTATACGTTATACGTTATACGTTATACGTCATACGTTAGACGTTATAGGTTATACGTAATACGTAATACGTTATACGATATACGTTATAGGTTACACGTTATACGTTATACGTTATACGTTATAAGTTATACGTTATACGTTATACGTTATACGTTATACGTTATACGTTATACGTTATACGTTATACGTTATACGTTATACGTTATACGTTATACGTTATACGTTATACGTTATACGTTATACGTTATACGTTATACGTTGTACGTTATACGTTAAGCGTTAGACGTTATATGTTATACGTTATACGTTGTACGTTATAACGTTATACGTTGTACGTTATACGTTATATGTAATATGTAATACGTTATACGTTTTACGCTATACGTTATACGTTATACGTTATACGTTAAACGTTATACGTTATACGTTATACGTTATACGATATACGTTATACGTTAAACGTTGTACGTTATAGGTTATACGTTATACGTTATACGTTATACGTTGTACGTTATACGTTAAACGTTATACGTTATACGTTATACGTTATACGTTATACGTTATACGTTATACGTTATACGTTGTACGTTATACGTTGTACGTTATACGTTGTATGTAATACGTTATACGTTATACGTTATACGTTATACGTTATACGTTATACGTTATACGTTACACGTCATACGTTATACGTTATACGTTATACGTTATACGTTATACGTTATACGTTATATGTTATTCGTTATACGTTATACGTTATACGTTATACGTTATACGTTATACGTTATACGTTATACGTTATACGTTATACGTTATACGTTATACGCTATACGTAATGCGTTATAGGTCACACCTTATACGTGATACGTCATACGCTATACGTTATACGTGATACGTTATACGTTATACGTTATACGTTATACGTTATACGTTGTACGTTATACGTTAAACGTTAGACGTTATATGTTATACGTTATACGTTGTACGTTATACGTTATATGTAATATGTAATACGTTATACGTTATACGCTATACGTTATACGTTATACGTTATACGTTATACGTTATGCGTTATACGTTATGCGTTATACGTTATACGTTATACGTTATACGTTATACGTTATAAGTTATACGTTATACGTTATACGTTATACGTTATACGTTATACGTTGTACGTTATACGTTATACGTTATACGTTATACGTTATACGTTATACGTTATTCGTTATACGTTATACGTTATACGTTATACGTTGTACGTTATACGTTATACGTTATACGTTATACGTTATACGTTATACGTTATACGTTATACGTTATACGTTATACGTTATAAGTTATACGTTATACGTTATACGTTATAGGTCATACCTTATACGTGATACGTCATACGTTATACGTTATACGTTATACGTTATTCGTTATACGTTATACGTTATACGTTATACGTTATACGTTATACGTTATACGTTATACGTTATACGTTATACGTTATACGTTATTCGTTATACGTTAAACGTTATACGTTATACGTTATACGTTATACGTTATACGCTATACGTTATATGTTGTACGTTATGCGTTATACGTTATGCGTTATACGTTACACGTTATACGTTACACGTTGTACGTTATACGTTATACGTTATACGTTATACGTTATTCGTTATACGTTATACGTTATACGTTATACGTTATACGTTATACGTTATACGTTATACGTTATACGTTATACGTTGTACGTTATACGTTGTACGTTATACGTTGTACGTTATACGTTATACGTTATACGTTATACGTTATACGTTATACGTTATACGTTATACGTTATACGTTGTACGTTATACGTTGTACGTTATACGTTATACGTTATACGTTATACGTTATACGTTATACGTTATACGTTATACGTTATACGTTATACGTTATACGTTATACGTTATACGTTATACGTTATACGTTATACGTTATACGTTATACGTTATACGTTACGCGTTATACGCTATACGTTATGCGTTATAGGTCATACCTTATACTTGATACGTCATACGTTATACGTTATACGTTATACGTTATTCGTTATACGTTATACGTTATACGTTATACGTTATACGTTATACGATATACGTTATACGTTATACGTTATACGTTATACGTTATACGTTAAACGTTATACGTTATACGTTATACGTTATACGTTATACGCTATAGGTTATACGTTGTACGTTATACGTTATACGTTGTACGTTATACGTTATACGTTATACGTTATACGTTATACGTTATTCGTTATACGTTATACGTTATACGTTATACGTTATACGTTATACGTTATACGTTATACGTTATACGTTATACGTTATACGTTATACGTTATACGTTATACATTATACGTTATACGTTATACGTTATACGTTATTAGTTATACGTCATACGTTATACGTTATACGTTATACGTCATACGTTATACGTTATACGTTATACGTTATACGTTATACGTTATACGTTATACGTTATACGTTATACGTTATACGTTATACGTTATACGTTATACGTTATACGTTTTACGGTATACGTTATACGTTGTACGTTATACGTTGTACGTTATACGTTGTACGTTATACGTTGTACGTTATACGTTGTACGTTATACGTTATACGTTATACGTTATACGTTATACGTTATACGTTACACGTTATACGTTATACGTTATACGTTATACGTTATACGTTATACGTTGTACGTTATACGTTATACGTTATACGTTATACGTTATACGTTATTCGTTATACGTTATACGTTATACGTTATACGTTATACGTTATACGTTATACGTTATACGTTATACGTCATACGTTATACGTTATACGTTATACGTTATACATTATACGTTATACGTTATACGTTATACGTTATTAGTTATACGTCATACGTTATACGTTATACGTTATACGTCATACGTTATACGTTATACGTTATACGTTATACGTTATACGTTATACGTTATACGTTATACGTTATACGTTATACGTTATACGTTATACGTTTTACGTTATACGTTATACGTTGTACGTTATACGTTGTACGTTATACGTTGTACGTTATACGTTGTACGTTATACGTTGTACGTTATACGTTATACGTTATACGTTATACGTTATACGTTATACGTTACACGTTATACGTTATACGTTATACGTTATACGTTATACGTTATACGTTATACGTTACTCGTTATACGTAAAATGTAATACGTTTTACGTTATAAGTTATACGTTATACGTTAAACGTTATTCGTTATACGTTATACGTTATACGTTATACGCTATACGTTATACGTTGTACGTTATGCGTTATACGTTATGCGTTATACGTTATACGTTATACGTTATACGTTATACGTTATACGTTATACGTTATACGTTATACGTTATACGTTATACGTTATATGTTTTACGTTATACGTTATACGTTATACGTTATACGTTATACGTTATACGTTATACGTTATACGTTATACGTTATACGTTATACGTTATATGTTTTACGTTTTACGTTATAAGTTATACGTTATACGTTAAACGTTATACGTTATACGTTATACGTTATACGTTATACGCTATACGTTATACGTTGTACGTTATGCGTTATACGTTATGCGTTATACGTTATACGTTATACGTTATACGTTATACGTTATACGTTATACGTTATACGTTATACGTTATACGTTATACGTTATACGTTAAACGTTATACGTTATACGTTATACGTTATACGTTATACGTTATACGTTATACGTTATACGTTATACGTTGTTCGTTATACGTTATACGTTATACGTTATACGTTATACGTTATACGTTATACGTTATACGTTATACGTTACTCGTTATACGTAAAATGTAATACGTTTTACGTTATAAGTTATACGTTATACGTTAAACGTTATACGTTATACGTTATACGTTATACGTTATACGCTATACGTTATACGTTATACGTTATACGTTATACGTTATATGTTTTACGTTATACGTTATACGTTATACGTTATACGTTATACGTTATACGTTATGCGTTATACGTTATACGTTATACGTTACTCCTTATACGTAATATGTAATACGTTTTACGTTATAAGTTATACGTTATACGTTATACGTTATTCGTTATACGTTATACGTTATACGTTATACGTTATACGTTATACGTTTTACGTTATACGTTATACGTTATACGTTATACGTTATACGTTATACGTTATACGTTATACGTTATACGTTATACGTTATACGTTATACGTTATATGTTTTACGTTTTACGTTATAAGTTATACGTTATACGTTAAACGTTATACGTTAAACGTTATACGTTATACGTTATACGTTATACGTTATACGCTATACGTTATACGTTATACGTTGTACGTTATTCGTTATACGTTATACGTTATACGTTATACGTTATGCGTTATACGTTATACGTAATACGTTATACGTTATACGTTATACGTTATAAGTTATACGTTATACGTTATACGTTATAGGTCATACCTTATACGTGATACGTTATACGTTATACGTTATACGTTATACGTTATACGTTATACGTTATACGTTATACGTTATACGTTATACGTTATACGTTATACGTTATACGTTACTCGTTATACGTAATATGTATTACGTTTTACGTTATAAGTTATACGTTATACGTTATACGTTATACGTTATACGTTATACGTTATACGTTATACGTTATACGTTATACGTTATTCGTTATACGTTATACGTTATACGTTATACGTTATACGTTATACGTTATACGTTATACGTTATACGTTATACGTTATACGTTATTCGTTATACGTTAAACGTTATACGTTATACGTTATACGTTATACGTTATACGCTATACGTTATATGTTGTACGTTATGCGTTATACGTTATGCGTTATACGTTACACGTTATACGTTACACGTTGTACGTTATACGTTATACGTTATACGTTATACGTTATTCGTTATACGTTATACGTTATACGTTATACGTTATACGTTATACGTTATACGTTATACGTTATACGTTATACGTTGTACGTTATACGTTGTACGTTATACGTTGTACGTTATACGTTATACGTTATACGTTATACGTTATACGTTATACGTTATACGTTATACGTTATACGTTGTACGTTATACGTTGTACGTTATACGTTATACGTTATACGTTATACGTTATACGTTATACGTTATACGTTATACGTTATACGTTATACGTTATACGTTATACGTTATACGTTATACGTTATACGTTATACGTTATACGTTATACGTTACTCGTTATACGTAATATGTATTACGTTTTACGTTATAAGTTATACGTTATACGTTATACGTTATACGTTATACGTTATACGTTATACGTTATACGTTATACGTTATACGTTATACGTTATACGTTATACGTTATACGTTATACGTTACGCGTTATACGCTATACGTTATGCGTTATAGGTCATACCTTATACTTGATACGTCATACGTTATACGTTATACGTTATACGTTATTCGTTATACGTTATACGTTATACGTTATACGTTATACGTTATACGATATACGTTATACGTTATACGTTATACGTTATACGTTATGCGTTATACGTTATACGTTATACGTTATACGTTGTACGTTGTACGTTATACGTTATACGTTATACGTTATACGTTATTCGTTATACGTTATACGTTATACGTTATACGTTATACGTTATACGTTATACGTTATACGTTATACGTCATACGTTATACGTTATACGTTATACGTTATACATTATACGTTATACGTTATACGTTATACGTTATTAGTTATACGTCATACGTTATACGTTATACGTTATACGTCATACGTTATACGTTATACGTTATACGTTATACGTTATACGTTATACGTTATACGTTATACGTTATACGTTATACGTTATACGTTATACGTTATACGTTTTACGTTATACGTTATACGTTGTACGTTATACGTTGTACGTTATACGTTGTACGTTATACGTTGTACGTTATACGTTGTACGTTATACGTTATACGTTATACGTTATACGTTATACGTTATACGTTACACGTTATACGTTATACGTTATACGTTATACGTTATACGTTATACGTTACTCGTTATACGTAAAATGTAATACGTTTTACGTTATAAGTTATACGTTATACGTTAAACGTTATACGTTATACGTTATACGTTATACGTTATACGCTATACGTTATACGTTGTACGTTATGCGTTATACGTTATGCGTTATACGTTATACGTTATACGTTATACGTTATACGTTATACGTTATACGTTATACGTTATACGTTATACGTTAAACGTTATACGTTATACGTTACACGTTATACGTTATACGTTATACGTTATACGTTATACGTTATACGTTACTCGTTATACGTAAAATGTAATACGTTTTACGTTATAAGTTATACGTTATACGTTAAACGTTATACGTTATACGTTATACGTTATACGTTATACGCTATACGTTATACGTTGTACGTTATGCGTTATACGTTATGCGTTATACGTTATACGTTATACGTTATACGTTATACGTTATACGTTATACGTTATACGCTATACGTTATACGTTATACGTTATACGTTAAACGTTATACGTTATACGTTATACGTTATACGTTATACGTTATACGTTATACGTTATACGTTATACGTTGTTCGTTATACGTTATACGTTATACGTTATACGTTATACGTTATACGTTATACGTTATACGTTATACGTTACTCGTTATACGTAAAATGTAATACGTTTTACGTTATAAGTTATACGTTATACGTTAAACGTTATACGTTATACGTTATACGTTATACGTTATACGCTATACGTTATACGTTATACGTTATACGTTATACGTTATATGTTATACGTTATACGTCATACGTTATACGTTATACGTTATACGTTATACGTTATACGTTATACGTTAAACGTTATACGTTATACGTTATACGTTATACGTTATACGTTATACGTTATACGTTATACGTTATACGTTATACGTTATACGTTATACGTTATACGTTAAACGTTATACGTTATACGTTATACGTTATACGATATACGTTATACGTTAAACGTTGTACGTTATAGGTTATACGTTATACGTTATACGTTATACGTTATACGTTATACGTTAAACGTTATACGTTATACGTTATACGTTATACGTTATACGTTATACGTTATACGTTATACGTTATACGTTATACGTTATACGTTATACGCTATACGTTATACGTTATACGTTATACGTTATACGTTATACGTTATACGTTATACGTTATACGTTATACGTTATACGTTATACGTTATACGTTATACGTTATACGTTATACGTTATACGTTATACGTTATACGTTATACGTTATACGTTATACGTTATACGTTATACGTTATACGTTATACGTTATACGTTTGACGTTATACGCTATACGGTATACGTTATGCGTTATTCGCTATACGTTATGCGTTATAGGATATACGTTATACGTTATACGTTATACGTTATACGTTACTCGTTATACGTAAAATGTAATACGTTTTACGTTATAAGTTATACGTTATACGTTAAACGTTATACGTTATACGTTATACGTTATACGTTATACGCTATACGTTATACGTTATACGTTATACGTTATACGTTATATGTTATACGTTATACGTCATACGTTATACGTTATACGTTATACGTTATACGTTATACGTTATACGTTAAACGTTATACGTTATACGTTATACGTTATACGTTATACGTTATACGTTATACGTTATACGTTATACGTTATACGTTATACGTTATACGTTATACGTTAAACGTTATACGTTATACGTTATACGTTATACGATATACGTTATACGTTAAACGTTGTACGTTATAGGTTATACGTTATACGTTATACGTTATACGTTATACGTTATACGTTAAACGTTATACGTTATACGTTATACGTTATACGTTATACGTTATACGTTATACGTTATACGTTATACGTTATACGTTATACGTTATACGCTATACGTTATACGTTATACGTTATACGTTATACGTTATACGTTATACGTTATACGTTATACGTTATACGTTATACGTTATACGTTGTTCGTTATACGTTATACGTTATACGTTATACGTTATACGTTATACGTTATACGTTATACGTTATACGTTACTCGTTATACGTAAAATGTAATACGTTTTACGTTATAAGTTATACGTTATACGTTAAACGTTATACGTTATACGTTATACGTTATACGTTATACGCTATACGTTATACGTTATACGTTATACGTTATACGTTATATGTTTTACGTTATACGTTATACGTTATACGTTATACGTTATACGTTATACGTTATACGTTATACGTTATACGTTATACGTTACTCGTTATACGTAATATGTAATACGTTTTACGTTATAAGTTATACGTTATACGTTATACGTTATTCGTTATACGTTATACGTTATACGTTATACGTTATACGTTATATGTTTTACGTTATACGTTATACGTTATACGTTATACGTTATACGTTATACGTTATACGTTATACGTTATACGTTATACGTTATACGTTATACGTTATATGTTTTACGTTTTACGTTATAAGTTATACGTTATACGTTAAACGTTATACGTTAAACGTTATACGTTATACGTTATACGTTATACGTTATACGCTATACGTTATACGTTATACGTTGTACGTTATTCGTTATACGTTATACGTTATACGTTATACGTTATGCGTTATACGTTATACGTTATACGTTATACGTTATTCGTTAAACGTTATACGTTATACGTTATACATTATACGTTATACGTTATACGTTATACGTTATACGTTATACGTTATACGTTATACGTTATACGTTATACGTTATACGTTATACGTTATACGTTATACGTTATACGTTATACGTTATACGTTATACGTTATACGTTATACGTTATACGTTATACGTTATACGTTATACGTTTTACGTTATACGTTATACGTTATACGTTATACGTTATACATTATACGTTATACGTTATACGTTATACGTTATTCGTTATACGTTGTTCGTTATACGTTATACGTTATACGATATACGTTATACGTTACTCGTTATACGTAAAATGTAATACGTTTTACGTTATAAGTTATACGTTATACGTTATACGTTATACGTTATACGTTATACGTTATACGTTATACGTTATACGTTATACGTTATACGGTATACGTTATGCGTTATACATAATACGTTATACGTTATACGTTATACGTTATACGTTATACGTTATACGTTTGACATTATACGTTATACGGTATACGTTATACGTTATGCGTTATACGTTATACGTTATACGTTATACGTTATACGTTATACGTTTGACGTTATACGTTATACGGTATACGTTATGCGTTATACGCTATACGTTATGCGTTATAGGATATACGTTATGCGTTATAGGATATACGTTATACGTGATACGTTGTACGTTATACGTTATACGTTATACGTTATACGTTATACGTTATACGTTATACGTTATACGTTATACGTTATACATTATACGTTATACGTTATACGTTATACGTTATACGTTATTCGTTATACGTTATACGTTATACGTTATACGTTATACGTTATACGTTATACGTTATACGTTATACGTTATACGTTATACGTTATACGTTATACGTTATAAGTTATACGTTATACGTTATACGTTATAGGTCATACCTTATACGTGATACGTCATACGTTATACGTTATACGTTATACGTTATTCGTTATCCGTTATACGTTATACGTTATACGTTATACGTTATACGTTATACGTTAAACGTTATACGTTATACGTTATACGTTATACGATATACGTTATACGTTATACGTTGTACGTTATACGTTATACGTTATACGTTATACGTTATACGTTAGACGTTATATGTTATACGTTATACGTTGTACGTTATACGTTATATGTAATATGTAATACGTTATACGTTATACGCTATACGTTATACGTTATACGTTATACGTTATACGTTATACGTTATACGTTATACGTTATACGTTATACGTTATACGTTATACGTTATACGTTATACGTTATACGTTATACGTTATACGTTATACGTTATACGTTATACGTTATACGTTATACGTTATACGTTATACGTTATACGTTATACGTTATACGTTATACGTTATACGTTATACGTTATACGTTAAACGTTATACGTTATACGTTATACGTTATACGTTATACGTTATACGTTATACGTTATACGTTATACGTTATACGTTATACGTTATACGTTATACGTTATACGTCATACGTTAGACGTTATAGGTTATACGTAATACGTAATACGTTATACGATATACGTTATAGGTTACACGTTATACGTTATACGTTATACGTTATAAGTTATACGTTATACGTTATACGTTATACGTTATACGTTATACGTTATACGTTATACGTTATACGTTATACGTTATACGTTATACGTTATACGTTATACGTTATACGTTATACGTTATACGTTATACGTTGTACGTTATACGTTAAGCGTTAGACGTTATATGTTATACGTTATACGTTGTACGTTATACGTTATATGTAATATGTAATACGTTATACGTTTTACGCTATACGTTATACGTTATACGTTATACGTTAAACGTTATACGTTATACGTTATACGTTATACGATATACGTTATACGTTAAACGTTGTACGTTATAGGTTATACGTTATACGTTATACGTTATACGTTGTACGTTATACGTTAAACGTTATACGTTATACGTTATACGTTATACGTTATACGTTATACGTTATACGTTATACGTTGTACGTTATACGTTGTACGTTATACGTTGTATGTAATACGTTATACGTTATACGTTATACGTTATACGTTATACGTTATACGTTATACGTTACACGTCATACGTTATACGTTATACGTTATACGTTATACGTTATACGTTATACGTTATATGTTATTCGTTATACGTTATACGTTATACGTTATACGTTATACGTTATACGTTATACGTTATACGTTATACGTTATACGTTATACGTTATACGCTATACGTAATGCGTTATAGGTCACACCTTATACGTGATACGTCATACGCTATACGTTATACGTGATACGTTATACGTTATACGTTATACGTTATACGTTATACGTTGTACGTTATACGTTAAACGTTAGACGTTATATGTTATACGTTATACGTTGTACGTTATACGTTATATGTAATATGTAATACGTTATACGTTATACGCTATACGTTATACGTTATACGTTATACGTTATACGTTATGCGTTATACGTTATGCGTTATACGTTATACGTTATACGTTATACGTTATACGTTATAAGTTATACGTTATACGTTATACGTTATACGTTATACGTTATACGTTGTGCGTTATACGTTATACGTTATACGTTATACGTTATACGTTATACGTTATTCGTTATACGTTATACGTTATACGTTATACGTTGTACGTTATACGTTATACGTTATACGTTATACGTTATACGTTATACGTTATACGTTATACGTTATACGTTATACGTTATAAGTTATACGTTATACGTTATACGTTATAGGTCATACCTTATACGTGATACGTCATACGTTATACGTTATACGTTATACCTTATTCGTTATACGTTATACGTTATACGTTATACGTTATACGTTATACGTTATACGTTATACGTTATACGTTATACGTTATACGTTATTCGTTATACGTTAAACGTTATACGTTATACGTTATACGTTATACGTTATACGCTATACGTTATATGTTGTACGTTATGCGTTATACGTTATGCGTTATACGTTACACGTTATACGTTACACGTTGTACGTTATACGTTATACGTTATACGTTATACGTTATTCGTTATACGTTATACGTTATACGTTATACGTTATACGTTATACGTTATACGTTATACGTTATACGTTATACGTTATACGTTGTACGTTATACGTTGTACGTTATACGTTGTACGTTATACGTTATACGTTATACGTTATACGTTATACGTTATACGTTATACGTTATACGTTATACGTTGTACGTTATACGTTGTACGTTATACGTTATACGTTATACGTTATACGTTATACGTTATACGTTATACGTTATACGTTATACGTTATACGTTATACGTTATACGTTATACGTTATACGTTATACGTTATACGTTATACGTTATACGTTATACGTTACGCGTTATACGCTATACGTTATGCGTTATAGGTCATACCTTATACTTGATACGTCATACGTTATACGTTATACGTTATACGTTATTCGTTATACGTTATACGTTATACGTTATACGTTATACGTTATACGATATACGTTATACGTTATACGTTATACGTTATACGTTATACGTTAAACGTTATACGTTATACGTTATACGTTATACGTTATACGCTATAGGTTATACGTTGTACGTTATGCGTTATACGTTATGCGTTATACGTTATACGTTATACGTTATACGTTGTACGTTATACGTTATACGTTATACGTTATACGTTATACGTTATTCGTTATACGTTATACGTTATACGTTATACGTTATACGTTATACGTTATACGTTATACGTTATACGTCATACGTTATACGTTATACGTTATACGTTATACATTATACGTTATACGTTATACGTTATACGTTATTAGTTATACGTCATACGTTATACGTTATACGTTATACGTCATACGTTATACGTTATACGTTATACGTTATACGTTATACGTTATACGTTATACGTTATACGTTATACGTTATACGTTATACGTTATACGTTATACGTTATACGTTTTACGGTATACGTTATACGTTGTACGTTATACGTTGTACGTTATACGTTGTACGTTATACGTTGTACGTTATACGTTGTACGTTATACGTTATACGTTATACGTTATACGTTATACGTTATACGTTACACGTTATACGTTATACGTTATACGTTATACGTTATACGTTATACGTTGTACGTTATACGTTATACGTTATACGTTATACGTTATACGTTATTCGTTATACGTTATACGTTATACGTTATACGTTATACGTTATACGTTATACGTTATACGTTATACGTTATACGTTATACGTCATACGTTATACGTTATACGTTATACGTTATACATTATACGTTATACGTTATACGTTATACGTTATTAGTTATACGTCATACGTTATACGTTATACGTTATACGTCATACGTTATACGTTATACGTTATACGTTATACGTTATACGTTATACGTTATACGTTATACGTTATACGTTATACGTTATACGTTATACGTTATACGTTTTACGTTATACGTTATACGTTGTACGTTATACGTTGTACGTTATACGTTGTACGTTATACGTTGTACGTTATACGTTGTACGTTATACGTTATACGTTATACGTTATACGTTATACGTTATACGTTACACGTTATACGTTATACGTTATACGTTATACGTTATACGTTATACGTTATACGTTACTCGTTATACGTAAAATGTAATACGTTTTACGTTATAAGTTATACGTTATACGTTAAACGTTATTCGTTATACGTTATACGTTATACGTTATACGCTATACGTTATACGTTGTACGTTATGCGTTATACGTTATGCGTTATACGTTATACGTTATACGTTATACGTTATACGTTATACGTTATACGTTATACGTTATACGTTATACGTTATACGTTATATGTTTTACGTTATACGTTATACGTTATACGTTATACGTTATACGTTATACGTTATACGTTATACGTTATACGTTATACGTTATACGTTATATGTTTTACGTTTTACGTTATAAGTTATACGTTATACGTTAAACGTTATACGTTATACGTTATACGTTATACGTTATACGCTATACGTTATACGTTGTACGTTATGCGTTATACGTTATGCGTTATACGTTATACGTTATACGTTATACGTTATACGTTATACGTTATACGTTATACGTTATACGTTATACGTTATACGTTATACGTTAAACGTTATACGTTATACGTTATACGTTATACGTTATACGTTATACGTTATACGTTATACGTTATACGTTGTTCGTTATACGTTATACGTTATACGTTATACGTTATACGTTATACGTTATACGTTATACGTTATACGTTACTCGTTATACGTAAAATGTAATACGTTTTACGTTATAAGTTATACGTTATACGTTAAACGTTATACGTTATACGTTATACGTTATACGTTATACGCTATACGTTATACGTTATACGTTATACGTTATACGTTATATGTTTTACGTTATACGTTATACGTTATACGTTATACGTTATACGTTATACGTTATACGTTATACGTTATACGTTATACGTTACTCGTTATACGTAATATGTAATACGTTTTACGTTATAAGTTATACGTTATACGTTATACGTTATTCGTTATACGTTATACGTTATACGTTATACGTTATACGTTATATGTTTTACGTTATACGTTATACGTTATACGTTATACGTTATACGTTATACGTTATACGTTATACGTTATACGTTATACGTTATACGTTATACGTTATATGTTTTACGTTTTACGTTATAAGTTATACGTTATACGTTAAACGTTATACGTTAAACGTTATACGTTATACGTTATACGTTATACGTTATACGCTATACGTTATACGTTATACGTTGTACGTTATTCGTTATACGTTATACGTTATACGTTATACGTTATGCGTTATACGTTATACGTTATACGTTATACGTTATTCGTTAAACGTTATACGTTATACGTTATACGTTATACGTTATACGTTATACGTTATACGTTATACGTTATACGTTATACGTTATACGTTATACGTTATACGTTATACGTTATACGTTATACGTTATACGTTATACGTTATACGTTATACGTTATACGTTATACGTTATACGTTATACGTTATACGTTATACGTTATACGTTTTACGTTATACGTTATACGTTATACGTTATACGTTATACATTATACGTTATACGTTATACGTTATACGTTATTCGTTATACGTTGTTCGTTATACGTTATACGTTATACGATATACGTTATACGTTACTCGTTATACGTAAAATGTAATACGTTTTACGTTATAAGTTATACGTTATACGTTATACGTTATACGTTATACGTTATACGTTATACGTTATACGTTATACGTTATACGTTATACGGTATACGTTACGCGTTATACATAATACGTTATACGTTATACGTTATACGTTATACGTTATACGTTATACGTTTGACATTATACGTTATACGGTATACGTTATACGTTATGCGTTATACGTTATACGTTATACGTTATACGTTATACGTTATACGTTTGACGTTATACGTTATACGGTATACGTTATGCGTTATACGCTATACGTTATGCGTTATAGGATATACGTTATGCGTTATAGGATATACGTTATACGTGATACGTTGTACGTTATACGTTATACGTTATACGTTATACGTTATACGTTATACGTTATACGTTATACGTTATACGTTATACATTATACGTTATACGTTATACGTTATACGTTATACGTTATTCGTTATACGTTATACGTTATACGTTATACGTTATACGTTATACGTTATACGTTATACGTTATACGTTATACGTTATACGTTATACGTTATACGTTATAAGTTATACGTTATACGTTATACGTTATAGGTCATACCTTATACGTGATACGTCATACGTTATACGTTATACGTTATACGTTATTCGTTATCCGTTATACGTTATACGTTATACGTTATACGTTATACGTTATACGTTAAACGTTATACGTTATACGTTATACGTTATACGATATACGTTATACGTTATACGTTGTACGTTATACGTTATACGTTATACGTTATACGTTATACGTTAGACGTTATATGTTATACGTTATACGTTGTACGTTATACGTTATATGTAATATGTAATACGTTATACGTTATACGCTATACGTTATACGTTATACGTTATACGTTATACGTTATGCGTTATACGTTATGCGTTATACGTTATACGTTATACGTTATACGTTATACGTTATAAGTTATACGTTATACGTTATACGTTATACGTTATACGTTATACGTTGTACGTTATACGTTATACGTTATACGTTATACGTTATACGTTATACGTTCTTCGTTATACGTTATACGTTATACGTTATACGTTGTACGTTATACGTTATACGTTATACGTTATACGTTATACGTTATACGTTATACGTTATACGTTATACGTTATAAGTTATACGTTATACGTTATACGTTATAGGTCATACCTTATACGTGATACGTTATACGTTATACGTTATACGTTATACGTTATACGTTATACGTTATACGTTATACGTTATACGTTATACGTTATACGTTATACGTTACTCGTTATACGTAATATGTATTACGTTTTACGTTATAAGTTATACGTTATACGTTATACGTTATACGTTATACGTTATACGTTATACGTTATACGTTATACGATATACGTTATACGTTATACGTTATACGTTATACGTTATGCGTTATACGTTATACGTTATACGTTATACGTTGTACGTTATACGTTATTCGTTATACGTTATACGTTATACGTTATACGTTATACGTTATACGTTATACGTTATACGTTATACGTTATACGTTGTACGTTATACGTTGTACGTTATACGTTGTACGTTATACGTTATACGTTATACGTTATACGTTATACGTTATACGTTATACGTTATACGTTATACGTTGTACGTTATACGTTGTACGTTATACGTTCTACGTTATACGTTATACGTTATACGTTATACGTTATACGTTATACGTTATACGTTATACGTTATACGTTATACGTTATACGTTATACGTTATACGTTATACGTTATACGTTACTCGTTATACGTAATATGTATTACGTTTTACGTTATAAGTTATACGTTATACGTTATACGTTATACGTTATACGTTATACGTTATACGTTATACGTTATACGTTATACGTTATACGTTATACGTTATACGTTATACGTTATACGTTACGCGTTATACGCTATACGTTATGCGTTATAGGTCATACCTTATACTTGATACGTCATACGTTATACGTTATACGTTATACGTTATTCGTTATACGTTATACGTTATACGTTATACGTTATACGTTATACGATATACGTTATACGTTATACGTTATACGTTATACGTTATGCGTTATACGTTATACGTTATACGTTATACGTTGTACGTTATACGTTATACGTTATACGTTATACGTTATACGTTATTCGTTATACGTTATACGTTATACGTTATACGTTATACGTTATACGTTATACGTTATACGTTATACGTCATACGTTATACGTTATACGTTATACGTTATACATTATACGTTATACGTTATACGTTATACGTTATTAGTTATACGTCATACGTTATACGTTATACGTTATACGTCATACGTTATACGTTATACGTTATACGTTATACGTTATACGTTATACGTTATACGTATACGTTATACGTTATACGTTATACGTTATACGTTATACGTTATACGTTATACGTTTTACGTTATACGTTATACGTTGTACGTTATACGTTGTACGTTATACGTTGTACGTTATACGTTGTACGTTATACGTTGTACGTTATACGTTATACGTTATACGTTATACGTTATACGTTATACGTTACACGTTATACGTTATACGTTATACGTTATACGTTATACGTTATACGTTACTCGTTATACGTAAAATGTAATACGTTTTACGTTATAAGTTATACGTTATACGTTAAACGTTATACGTTATACGTTATACGTTATACGTTATACGCTATACGTTATACGTTGTACGTTATGCGTTATACGTTATGCGTTATACGTTATACGTTATACGTTATACGTTATACGTTATACGTTATACGTTATACGTTATACGTTATACGTTATACGTTATACGTTATACGTTATACGTTATATGTTTTACGTTATACGTTATACGTTATACGTTATACGTTATACGTTATACGTTATACGTTATACGTTATACGTTATACGTTATACGTTATATGTTTTACGTTTTACGTTATAAGTTATACGTTATACGTAAACGTTATACGTTATACGTTATACGTTATACGTTATACGCTATACGTTATACGTTGTACGTTATGCGTTATACGTTATGCGTTATACGTTATACGTTATACGTTATACGTTATACGTTATACGTTATACGTTATACGCTATACGTTATACGTTATACGTTATACGTTAAACGTTATACGTTATACGTTATACGTTATACGTTATACGTTATACGTTATACGTTATACGTTATACATTGTTCGTTATACGTTATACGTTATACGTTATACGTTATACGTTATACGTTATACGTTATACGTTATACGTTATACGTTACTCGTTATACGTAAAATGTAATACGTTTTACGTTATAAGTTATACGTTATACGTTAAACGTTATACGTTATACGTTATACGTTATACGTTATACGCTATACGTTATACGTTATACGTTATACGTTATACGTTATATGTTTTACGTTATACGTTATACGTTATACGTTATACCGTTATACGTTATACGTTATACGTTATACGTTATACGTTATACGTTACTCGTTATACGTAATATGTAATACGTTTTACGTTATAAGTTATACGTTTATACGTTATACGTTATTCGTTATACGTTATACGTTATACGTTATACGTTTATACGGTATACGTTATGCGTTATACATTATACGATATACGTTATACGTTATACGTTATACGTTAAATGTTATACGTTATACGTTATACGTTATACGTTATACGTTATACGTTATACGTTATACGTTCTACGTTGTACGTTATACGTTTTACGTTATACGTTGTACGTTATACGTTATACGTTATACGTTATACGTTATACGTTATACGTTATACGTTATACGTTATACGTTATTAGTTATACGTCATACGTTATACGTTATACGTTATACGTCATACGTTATACGTTATACGTTATACGTTATACGTTATACGTTATACGTTATACGTTATACGTTATACGTTATACGTTATACGTTATACGTTATACGTTTTACGTTGTACGTTATACGTTGTACGTTATACGTTGTACGTTATACGTTGTACGTTATACGTTGTACGTTATACGTTATACGTTATACGTTATACGTTATACGTTATACGTTACACGTTATACGTTATACGTTATACGTTATACGTTATACGTTATACGTTATACGTTATACGTTACTCGTTATACGTAAAATGTAATACGTTTTACGTTATAAGTTATACGTTATACGTTAAACGTTATACGTTATACGTTATACGTTATACGTTATACGTTATACGTTATACGCTATACGTTATACGTTATACGTTATACGTTATACGTTATATGTTTTACGTTATACGTTATACGTTATACGTTATACGTTATACGTTATACGTTATACGTTATACGTTATACGTTATACGTTACTCGTTATACGTAATATGTAATACGTTTTACGTTATAAGTTATACGTTATACGTTATACGTTATTCGTTATACGTTATACGTTATACGTTATACGTTATACGGTATACGTTATGCGTTATACATTATACGATATACGTTATACGTTATACGTTATACGTTAAATGTTATACGTTATACGTTATACGTTATACGTTATACGTTATACGTTATACGTTATACGTTATACGTTGTACGTTATACGTTTTACGTTATACGTTGTACGTTATACGTTATACGTTATACGTTATACGTTATACGTTATACGTTATACGTTATACGTTATACGTTATACGTTATTAGTTATACGTCATACGTTATACGTTATACGTTATACGCCATACGTTATACGTTATACGTTATACGTTATACGTTATACGTTATACGTTATACGTTATACGTTATACGTTATACGTTATACGTTATACGTTTTACGTTATACGTTATACGTTGTACGTTATACGTTGTACGTTATACGTTGTACGTTATACGTTGTACGTTATACGTTGTACGTTATACGTTATACGTTATACGTTATACGTTATACGTTATACGTTACACGTTATACGTTATACGTTATACGTTATACGTTATACGTTATGCGTTACTCGTTATACGTAAAATGTAATACGTTTTACGTTATAAGTTATACGTTATACGTTAAACGTTATACGTTATACGTTATACGTTATACGTTATACGCTATACGTTATACGTTGTACGTCATGCGTTATACGTTATGCGTTATACGTTATACGTTATACGTTATACGTTGTACGTTATACGTTATACGTTATACGTTATACGTTATACGTTATACGTTATGCGTTATACGTTATACGTTATACGTTATACGTTATACGTTATACGTTATACGTTATACGTTTGACGTTATACGTTATACGTATACGTTATACGTTATGCGTTATACGTTATACGTTATACGTTATACGTTATACGTTTGACGTTATACGTTATACGGTATACGTTATGCGTTATACGCTATACGTTATGCGTTATAGGATATACGTTATGCGTTATAGGATATACGTTATACGTTAAACGTTATACGTTATACGTTATACGTTTTACGTTATACGTTATATGTTGTACGTTATGCGTTATACGTTATGCGTTATACGTTACACGTTATACGTTATACGTTGTACGTTATACGTTATACGTTATGCGTTATACGTTATACGTTATACGTTTATACGTTATACGTTATACGTTATACGTTATACGCTATACGTTATACGTTGTACGTCATGCGTTATACGTTATGCGTTATACGTTATACGTTATACGTTATACGTTGTACGTTATACGTTATACGTTATACGTTATACGTTATACGTTATACGTTATGCGTTATACGTTATACGTTATACGTTATACGTTATACGTTATACGTTATACGTTATACGTTTGACGTTATACGTTATACGTTATACGTTATACGTTATACGTTATACGTTATACGTTATACGTTATACGTTATACGTTATACGTTATACGTTATACGTTATACGTTATACGTTATATGTTTTACGTTATACGTTATACGTTATACGTTATACGTTATACGTTATACGTTATACGTAAACGTTATACGTTATACGTTATACGTTTACGTTATACGTTATATGTTGTACGTTATGCGTTATACGTTATGCGTTATACGTTACACGTTATACGTTATACGTTGTACGTTGTACGTTATACGTTATACGTTATACGTTGTACGTTATTCGTTATACGTTATACGTTATACGTTATACGTTATGCGTTATACGTTATACGTTATACGTTATTCGTTAAACGTTATACGTTATACGTTATACGTTATACGTTATACGTTATACGTTATACGTTATACGTTATACGTTATACGTTATACGTTATACGTTATACGTTATACGTTATACGTTATACGTTATACGTTATACGTTATACGTTATACGTTATACGTTATACGTTATACGTTATACGTTATACGTTTTACGTTATACGTTATACGTTATACGTTATACGTTATACGTTATACATTATACGTTATACGTTATACGTTATACGTTATACGTTATTCGTTATACGTTATACGTTATACGTTATACGTTATACGTTATACATTATACGTTATACGTTATACGTTATACGTTATTCGTTATACGTTGTTCGTTATACGTTATACGTTATACGATATACGTTATACGTTACTCGTTATACGTAAAATGTAATACGTTTTACGTTATAAGTTATACGTTATACGTTATACGTTATACGTTATACGTTATACGTTATACGTTATACGTTATACGTTATACGTTATACGGTATACGTTATGCGTTATACATTATACGTTATACGTTATACGTTATACGTTATACGTTATACGTTATACGTTATACGTTATACGTTATACGTTATGCGTTATACGCTATACGTTATGCGTTATAGGATATACGTTATGCGTTATAGGATATACGTTATACGTGATACGTTGTACGTTATACGTTATACGTTATACGTTATACGTTATACGTTATACGTTATACGTTATACGTTATACGTTATGCGTTATACGCTATACGTTATGCGTTATAGGATATACGTTATGCGTTATAGGATATACGTTATACGTGATACGTTGTACGTTATACGTTATACGTTATACGTTATACGTTATACGTTATACGTTATACGTTATACGTTATACGTTATACATTATACGTTATACGTTATACGTTATACGTTATACGTTATTCGTTATACGTTATATGTTATACGTTATACGTTATACGTTATACGTTATACGTTATACGTTATACGTTATACGTTATACGTTATACGTTATACGTTATAAGTTATACGTTATACGTTATACGTTATAGGTCATACCTTATACGTGATACGTCATACGTTATACGTTATACGTTATACGTTATTCGTTATCCGTTATACGTTATACGTTATACGTTATACGTTATACGTTATACGTTAAACGTTATACGTTATACGTTATACGTTATACGATATACGTTATACGTTATACGTTGTACGTTATACGTTATACGTTATACGTTATACGTTATACGTTATACGTTATACGTTATACGTTATACGTTATACGTTATACGTTATACGTTATACGTTATACGTCATACGTTATACGTTATACGTTATACGTTATACGTTATGCGTTATACGTTATACGTTAAACGTTATACGTTATACGTTATACGTTATACGATATACGTTATACGTTATACGTTGTACGTTATACGTTATACGTTATACGTTATACGTTATACGTTATACGTTATACGTTATACGTTATAAGTTATACGTTATACGTTATACGTTATAGGTCATACCTTATACGTGATACGTCATACGTTATACGTTATACGTTATACGTTATTCGTTATACGTTGTACGTTATACGTTATACGTTATACGTTATACGTTATACGTTATACGTTATACGTTATACGTTATACGTTCTACGTTATACGTTGTACGTTATACGTTGTACCTTATACGTTATACGTTATACGTTATACGATATACGTTATACGTTATACGTTATACGTTATATGTTTTACGTTATACCATATACGTTATACGTTACACATTATACGTTATACGTTATACGTTATACGTTATACGTTATTCGTTATACGTTATACGTTATACGTTATACGTTATACGATATACGTTATACGTTACTCGTTATACGTAATATGAAATACGTTTCACGTTATAAGTTGTACGTTATACGTTATACGTTATACGTTATACGCTATACGTTATACGTTATACGTTATACGGTATACGTTATGCGTTATACGTTATACGTTACACGTTATACGTTATACGTTATACGTTATACGTTTTACGTCATACGTTATAAGTTACACGTTATACATTATAAGTTACACGTTATACATTATACGTTATACGTTATACGTTATACGTTATACGTTATATGTTTTACGTTATACCATATACGTTACACGTTATACGTTATACGTTGTACGTTGTACGTTATACGTTATACGTTATACGTTATACGTTATACGTTATACGTTATACGTTTTACGTTATACGTTATACGTTATACGTTATACGTTATACGTTATACATTATACGTTATACGTTATACGTTATACGTTATTCGTTATACGTTGTTCGTTATACGTTATACGTTATACGATATACGTTATACGTTACTCGTTATACGTAAAATGTAATACGCTTTACGTTATAAGTTATACGTTATACGTTATACGTTATACGTTATACGTTATACGTTATACGTTATACGTTATACGTTATACGTTATACGGTATACGTTATGCGTTATACATTATACGTTATACGTTATACGTTATACGTTATACGTTATACGTTATACGTTTGACATTATACGCTATACGGTATACGTTATACGTTATGCGTTATACGTTATACGTTATACGTTATACGTTATACGTTTGACGTTATACGTTATACGGTATACGTTATGCGTTATACGCTATACGTTATGCGTTATAGGATATACGTTATGCGTTATAGGATATACGTTATACGTGATACGTTGTACGTTATACGTTATACGTTATACGTTATACGTTATACGTTATACGTTATACGTTATACGTTATACGTTATACGTTATACGTTATACGTTATACGTTATACGTTATACGTTATACGTTATACGTTATACTATATACGTTATACGTTATACGTTATACGTTTTACGTTAAACGTTATACGTTATACGTTATACATTATACGTTATACGTTATACGTTATACGTTATACGTTATTCGTTATACGTTATACGTTATACGTTATACGTTATACGTTATACGTTATACGTTATACGTTATACGTTATACGTTATACGTTATACGTTATACGTTATACGTTATACGTTACTCGTTATACGTAATATGAAATACGTTTCACGTTATAAGTTGTACGTTATACGTTATACGTTATACGTTATACGTTATACGTTATACGTTATACGTTATACGGTATACGTTATGCGTTATACGTTATACGTTATACGTTATACGTTGTACGTTATACGTTATACGTTTTACGTTATACGTTATAAGTTACACGTTATACATTATAAGTTACACGTTATACATTATACGTTATACGTTATACGTTATACATTATACGTTATACGTTATACGTTATACGTTATACGTTATACGTTATACGTTATACGTTATACGTTATACGTTATAAGTTATACGTTATACGTTATACGTTATACGTTATACGTTATACGTTATACGTTATACGTTATACGTTATACGTTATACGTTATACGTTATACGTTATACGTTATACGTTATACGTTACTCGTTATACGTAATATGTAATACGTTTTACGTTATAAGTTATACGTTATACGTTATACGTTATACGTTGTACGTTATACGTTAAACGTTAGACGTTATATGTTATACGTTATACGTTGTACGTTATACGTTATATGTAATATGTAATACGTTATACGTTATACGCCATACGTTATACGTTACACGTTTAACGTTTTACGTTATGCGTTATACGTTATGCGTTATACGTTATACGTTATACGTTATCCGTTATACGTTATACGTTATACGTTATACGTTATACGTTATACGTTATACGTTATACGTTATTCGTTATACGTTATACGTTATACGTTATACGTTATACGTTCTACGTTATACGTTGTACGTTATACGTTGTACCTTATACGTTATACGTTATACGTTATACGATATACGTTATACGTTATACGTTATACGTTATACGTTATATGTTTTACGTTATACCATATACGTTATACGTTATACATTATACGTTATACGTTATACGTTATACGTTATACGTTATACGTTATACGTTATACGTTATTCGTTATACGTTATACGTTATACGTTATACGTTATACGTTATACGTTATACGTTATACGTTATACGTTATACGTTATACGTTATACGTTATACGTTATACGTTACTCGTTATACGTAATATGAAATACGTTTCACGTTACAAGTTATACGTTATACGTTATACGTTATACGTTATACGTTATACGTTATACGTTATACGTTATACGGTATACGTTATGCGTTATACGTTATACGTTATACGTTATACGTTATACGTTATACGTTATACGTTTTACGTTATACGTTATAAGTTACACGTTACACATTATAAGTTACACGTTATACATTATACGTTATACGTTATACGTTATACGTTATACGTTATACGTTATACGTTATACGTTATACGTTATACGTTATACGTTATACGTTATACGTTATACGTTATACGTTATACGTTATACGTTACACGTTATACGTTATACGTTATACGTTATACGTTATACGTTATACGTTATACGTTATACGTTATACGTTATACGTTATACGTTATACGTTATACGTTATACGTTATACGTTATACGTTATACGTTATACGTTATACGTTATACGTTATACGTTATACGTTATACGTTATACGTTATACGTTATACGTTATACGTTATACGTTATACGTTATACGTTATACGTTATACGTTATACGTTATACGTTACTCGTTATACGTAATATGTAATACGTTTTACGTTATAAGTTATACGTTATACGTTATACGTTATACGTTATACGTTATACGTTACTCGTTATACGTAATATGTAATACGTTTTACGTTATAAGTTACACGTTATACGTTATACGTTATACGTTGTACGTTATACGTTAAACGTTAGACGTTATATGTTATACGTTATACGTTGTACGTTATACGTTATATGTAATATGTAATACGTTATACGTTATACGCCATACGTTATACGTTACACGTTTAACGTTTTACGTTATGCGTTATACGTTATGCGTTATACGTTATACGTTATACGTTATCCGTTATACGTTATACGTTATACGTAATACGTTATACGTTATACGTTATACGTTATACGTTACTCGTTATACGTAATATGTAATACGTTTTACGTTATAAGTTATACGTTATACGTTATACGTTATACGTTGTACGTTATACGTTAAACGTTAGACGTTATATGTTATACGTTATACGTTGTACGTTATACGTTATATGTAATATGTAATACGTTATACGTTATACGCCATACGTTATACGTTACACGTTTAACGTTTTACGTTATGCGTTATACGTTATGCGTTATACGTTATACGTCATACGTTATCCGTTATACGTTATACGTTATACGTTATACGTTATACGTTATACGTTATACGTTATACGTTATTCGTTATACGTTATAAGTTATTCGTTATTCGTTATACGTTATACGTTATACGTTATGCGTTATACGTTATACGTTATACGTTATACGTTATACGTTATACGTTATACGTTATACGTTATACGTTATACCTTATACGTTATACGTTATACGTTATACGTTATACGTTATACGTTATACGTTATACGTTATACGTTATACGTTATACGTTATACGTTATACGTTATACGTTATACGTTACTCGTTATACGTAATATGTAATACGTTTTACGTTATAAGTTATACGTTATACGTTATACGTTATACGTTGTACGTTATACGTTAAACGTTAGACGTTATATGTTATACGTTATACGTTATACGTTATGTGTTATACGTTATACGTTATACGTTATACGTTATGCGTTATGCGTTATACGTTATACGTTATGCGTTATACGTTATACGTTATACGTTATACGTTATACGTTATACGTTATACGTTATACGTTATACGTTATACGTTATACGTTATACGTTATACGTTATACGTTATACGTTATACGTTATACGTTATACGTTACTCGTTATACGTAATATGTAATACGTTTTACGTTATAAGTTATACGTTATACGTTATACGTTATACGTTGTACGTTATACGTTAAACGTTAGACGTTATATGTTATACGTTATACGTTGTACGTTATACGTTATATGTAATATGTAATACGTTATACGTTATACGCCATACGTTATACGTTACACGTTTAACGTTTTACGTTATGCGTTATACGTTATGCGTTATACGTTATACGTTATACGTTATCCGTTATACGTTATACGTTATACGTAATACGTTATACGTTATACGTTATACGTTATACGTTACTCGTTATACGTAATATGTAATACGTTTTACGTTATAAGTTATACGTTATACGTTATACGTTATACGTTGTACGTTATACGTTAAACGTTAGACGTTATATGTTATACGTTATACGTTGTACGTTATACGTTATATGTAATATGTAATACGTTATACGTTATACGCCATACGTTATACGTTACACGTTTAACGTTTTACGTTATGCGTTATACGTTATGCGTTATACGTTATACGTCATACGTTATCCGTTATACGTTATACGTTATACGTTATACGTTATACGTTATACGTTATACGTTATACGTTATTCGTTATACGTTATAAGTTATTCGTTATTCGTTATACGTTATACGTTATACGTTATGCGTTATACGTTATACGTTATACGTTATGCGTTATACGTTATACTTTATACGTTATACGTTATACGTTTGACGTTACACGCTGTACGTTATGCGTTATACGTTATACGTTATACGTTATACGTTATACGTTATTTCTTAAACGTTATACGTTATACGTTATACGTTATACGTTATACGTTATACGATATACGTTATACGTTATACGTTATACGTTATACGTTATGCGTTATACGTTATACGTTATACGTTATACGTTGTACGTTATACGTTATACGTTATACGTTATACGTTATACGTTATTCGTTATACGTTATACGTTATACGTTATACGTTATACGTTATACGTTATACGTTATACGTTATACGTCATACGTTATACGTTATACGTTATACGTTATACATTATACGTTATACGTTATACGTTATACGTTATTAGTTATACGTCATACGTTATACGTTATACGTTATACGTCATACGTTATACGTTATACGTTATACGTTATACGTTATACGTTATACGTTATACGTTATACGTTATACGTTATACGTTATACGTTATACGTTATACGTTATACGTTTTACGTTATACGTTATACGTTGTACGTTATACGTTGTACGTTATACGTTGTACGTTATACGTTGTACGTTATACGTTGTACGTTATACGTTATACGTTATACGTTATACGTTATACGTTATACGTTACACGTTATACGTTATACGTTATACGTTATACGTTATACGTTATACGTTACTCGTTATACGTAAAATGTAATACGTTTTACGTTATAAGTTATACGTTATACGTTAAACGTTATACGTTATACGTTATACGTTATACGTTATACGCTATACGTTATACGTTGTACGTTATGCGTTATACGTTATGCGTTATACGTTATACGTTATACGTTATACGTTATACGTTATACGTTATACGTTATACGTTATACGTTATACGTTATACGTTATACGTTATATGTTTTACGTTATACGTTATACGTTATACGTTATACGTTATACGTTATACGTTATACGTTATACGTTATACGTTATACGTTATACGTTATACGTTATATGTTTTACGTTTTACGTTATAAGTTATACGTTATACGTTAAACGTTATACGTTATACGTTATACGTTATACGTTATACGCTATACGTTATACGTTGTACGTTATGCGTTATACGTTATGCGTTATACGTTATACGTTATACGTTATACGTTATACGTTATACGTTATACGTTATACGCTATACGTTATACGTTATACGTTATACGTTAAACGTTATACGTTATACGTTATACGTTATACGTTATACGTTATACGTTATACGTTATACGTTATACGTTATACGTTGTTCGTTATACGTTATACGTTATACGTTATACGTTATACGTTATACGTTATACGTTATACGTTATACGTTATACGTTACTCGTTATACGTAAAATGTAATACGTTTTACGTTATAAGTTATACGTTATACGTTAAACGTTATACGTTATACGTTATACGTTATACGTTATACGCTATACGTTATACGTTATACGTTATACGTTATACGTTATATGTTTTACGTTATACGTTATACGTTATACGTTATACGTTATACGTTATACGTTATACGTTATACGTTATACGTTATACGTTATACGTTACTCGTTATACGTAATATGTAATACGTTTTACGTTATAAGTTATACGTTATACGTTATACGTTATTCGTTATACGTTATACGTTATACGTTATACGTTATACGGTATACGTTATGCGTTATACATTATACGATATACGTTATACGTTATACGTTATACGTTAAATGTTATACGTTATACGTTATACGTTATACGTTATACGTTATACGTTATACGTTATACGTTCTACGTTGTACGTTATGCGTTTTACGTTATACGTTGTACGTTATACGTTATACGTTATACGTTATACGTTATACGTTATACGTTATACGTTATACGTTATACGTTATTAGTTATACGTCATACGTTATACGTTATACGTTATACGTCATACGTTATACGTTATACGTTATACGTTATACGTTATACGTTATACGTTATACGTTATACGTTATACGTTATACGTTATACGTTATACGTTATACGTTTTACGTTGTACGTTATACGTTGTACGTTATACGTTGTACGTTATACGTTGTACGTTATACGTTGTACGTTATACGTTATACGTTATACGTTATACGTTATACGTTATACGTTACACGTTATACGTTATACGTTATACGTTATACGTTATACGTTATACGTTATACGTTATACGTTACTCGTTATACGTAAAATGTAATACGTTTTACGTTATAAGTTATACGTTATACGTTAAACGTTATACGTTATACGTTATACGTTATACGTTATACGTTATACGCTATACGTTATACGTTATACGTTATACGTTATACGTTATATGTTTTACGTTATACGTTATACGTTATACGTTATACGTTATACGTTATACGTTATACGTTATACGTTATACGTTATACGTTACTCGTTATACGTAATATGTAATACGTTTTACGTTATAAGTTATACGTTATACGTTATACGTTATTCGTTATACGTTATACGTTATACGTTATACGTTATACGGTATACGTTATGCGTTATACATTATACGATATACGTTATACGTTATACGTTATACGTTAAATGTTATACGTTATACGTTATACGTTATACGTTATACGTTATACGTTATACGTTATACGTTATACGTTGTACGTTATACGTTTTACGTTATACGTTGTACGTTATACGTTATACGTTATACGTTATACGTTATACGTTATACGTTATACGTTATACGTTATACGTTATACGTTATTAGTTATACGTCATACGTTATACGTTATACGTTATACGCCATACGTTATACGTTATACGTTATACGTTATACGTTATACGTTAGACGTTATACGTTATACGTTATACGTTATACGTTATACGTTATACGTTATACGTTATACGTTTTACGTTATACGTTATACGTTGTACGTTATACGTTGTACGTTATACGTTGTACGTTATACGTTGTACGTTATACGTTGTACGTTATACGTTATACGTTATACGTTATACGTTATACGTTATACGTTACACGTTATACGTTATACGTTATACGTTATACGTTATACGTTATGCGTTACTCGTTATACGTAAAATGTAATACGTTTTACGTTATAAGTTATACGTTATACGTTAAACGTTATACGTTATACGTTATACGTTATACGTTATACGCTATACGTTATACGTTGTACGTCATGCGTTATACGTTATGCGTTATACGTTATACGTTATACGTTATACGTTGTACGTTATACGTTATACGTTATACGTTATACGTTATACGTTATACGTTATGCGTTATACGTTATACGTTATACGTTATACGTTATACGTTATACGTTATACGTTATACGTTTGACGTTATACGTTATACGGTATACGTTATACGTTATGCGTTATACGTTATACGTTATACGTTATACGTTATACGTTTGACGTTATACGTTATACGGTATACGTTATGCGTTATACGCTATACGTTATGCGTTATAGGATATACGTTATGCGTTATAGGATATACGTTATACGTGATACGTTGTACGTTATACGTTATACGTTATACGTTATACGTTATACGTTATACGTTATTCGTTATACGTTATACGTTATACGTTATACGTTATACGTTATACGTTATACGTTATACGTTATATGTTTTACGTTATACGTTATACGTTATACGTTATACGTTATACGTTATACGTTATACGTTAAACGTTATACGTTATACGTTATACGTTTTACGTTATACGTTATATGTTGTACGTTATGCGTTATACGTTATGCGTTATACGTTACACGTTATACGTTATACGTTGTACGTTGTACGTTATACGTTATACGTTATACGTTGTACGTTATTCGTTATACGTTATACGTTATACGTTATACGTTATGCGTTATACGTTATACGTTATACGTTATTCGTTAAACGTTATACGTTATACGTTATACGTTATACGTTATACGTTATACGTTATACGTTATACGTTATACGTTATACGTTATACGTTATACGTTATACGTTATACGTTATACGTTATACGTTATACGTTATACGTTATACGTTATACGTTATACGTTATACGTTATACGTTTTACGTTATACGTTATACGTTATACGTTATACGTTATACGTTATACATTATACGTTATACGTTATACGTTATACGTTATACGTTATTCGTTATACGTTATACGTTATACGTTATACGTTATACGTTATACATTATACGTTATACGTTATACGTTATACGTTATTCGTTATACGTTGTTCGTTATACGTTATACGTTATACGATATACGTTATACGTTACTCGTTATACGTAAAATGTAATACGTTTTACGTTATAAGTTATACGTTATACGTTATACGTTATACGTTATACGTTATACGTTATACGTTATACGTTATACGTTATACGGTATACGTTATGCGTTATACATTATACGTTATACGTTATACGTTATACGTTATACGTTATACGTTATACGTTATACGTTTGACATTATACGTTATACGGTATACGTTATACGTTATGCGTTATACGTTATACGTTATACGTTATACGTTATACGTTTGACGTTATACGTTATACGGTATACGTTATGCGTTATACGCTATACGTTATGCGTTATAGGATATACGTTATGCGTTATAGGATATACGTTATACGTGATACGTTGTACGTTATACGTTATACGTTATACGTTATACGTTATACGTTATACGTTATACGTTATACGTTATACGTTATACATTATACGTTATACGTTATACGTTATACGTTATACGTTATTCGTTATACGTTATATGTTATACGTTATACGTTATACGTTATACGTTATACGTTATACGTTATACGTTATACGTTATACGTTATACGTTATACGTTATAAGTTATACGTTATACGTTATACGTTATAGGTCATACCTTATACGTGATACGTCATACGTTATACGTTATACGTTATACGTTATTCGTTATCCGTTATACGTTATACGTTATACGTTATACGTTATACGTTATACGTTAAACGTTATACGTTATACGTTATACGTTATACGATATACGTTATACGTTATACGTTGTACGTTATACGTTATACGTTATACGTTATACGTTATACGTTATACGTTATACGTTATACGTTATACGTTATACGTTATACGTTATACGTTATACGTTATACGTCATACGTTATACGTTATACGTTATACGTTATACGTTATGCGTTATACGTTATACGTTAAACGTTATACGTTATACGTTATACGTTATACGATATACGTTATACGTTATACGTTGTACGTTATACGTTATACGTTATACGTTATACGTTATACGTTATACGTTATACGTTATAAGTTATACGTTATACGTTATACGTTATAGGTCATACCTTATACGTGATACGTCATACGTTATACGTTATACGTTATACGTTATTCGTTATACGTTGTACGTTATACGTTATACGTTATACGTTATACGTTATACGTTATACGTTATACGTTATACGTTATACGTTCTACGTTATACGTTGTACGTTATACGTTGTACCTTATACGTTATACGTTATACGTTATACGATATACGTTATACGTTATACGTTATACGTTATATGTTTTACGTTATACCATATACGTTATACGTTACACATTATACGTTACACATTATACGTTATACGTTATACGTTATACGTTATACGTTATTCGTTATACGTTATACGTTATACGTTATACGTTATACGATATACGTTATACGTTACTCGTTATACGTAATATGAAATACGTTTCACGTTATAAGTTGTACGTTATACGTTATACGCTATACGTTATACGCTATACGTTATACGTTATACGTTATACGGTATACGTTATGCGTTATACGTTATACGTTACACGTTATACGTTATACGTTATACGTTATACGTTTTACGTCATACGTTATAAGTTACACGTTATACATTATAAGTTACACGTTATACATTATACGTTATACGTTATACGTTATACGTTATACGTTATACGTTATACGTTATACGTTATACGTTATACGTTATACGTTATACGTTATACGTTATACGTTATAAGTTATACGTTATACGTTATACGTTATACGTTATACGTTATACGTTATACGTTATACGTTATACGTTATACGTTATACGTTATACGTTATACGTTACTCGTTATACGTAATGTGTAATACGTTTTACGTTATAAGTTATACGTTATACGTTATACGTTATACGTTGTACGTTATACGTTAAACGTTAGACGTTATATGTTATACGTTATACGTTCTACGTTATACGTTGTACGTTATACGTTGTACCTTATACGTTATACGTTATACGTTATACGATATACGTTATACGTTATACGTTATACGTTATATGTTTTACGTTATACCATATACGTTACACGTTATACGTTATACGTTGTACGTTGTACGTTATACGTTATACGTTATACGTTATACGTTATTCGTTATACGTTATACGTTATACGTTATACGTTATGCGTTATACGTTATACGTTATACGTTATTCGTTAAACGTTATACGTTATACGTTATACGTTATACGTTATACGTTATACGTTATACGTTATACGTTATACGTTATACGTTATACGTTATACGTTATACGTTATACGTTATACGTTATACGTTATACGTTATACGTTATACGTTATACGTTATACGTTATACGTTATACGTTATACGTTATACGTTATACGTTATACGTTATACGTTTTACGTTATACGTTATACGTTATACGTTATACGTTATACATTATACGTTATACGTTATACGTTATACGTTATTCGTTATACGTTGTTCGTTATACGTTATACGTTATACGATATACGTTATACGTTACTCGTTATACGTAAAATGTAATACGCTTTACGTTATAAGTTATACGTTATACGTTATACGTTATACGTTATACGTTATACGTTATACGTTATACGTTATACGTTATACGTTATACGGTATACGTTATGCGTTATACATTATACGTTATACGTTATACGTTATACGTTATACGTTATACGTTATACGTTTGACATTATACGCTATACGGTATACGTTATACGTTATGCGTTATACGTTATACGTTATACGTTATACGTTATACGTTTGACGTTATACGTTATACGGTATACGTTATGCGTTATACGCTATACGTTATGCGTTATAGGATATACGTTATGCGTTATAGGATATACGTTATACGTGATACGTTGTACGTTATACGTTATACGTTATACGTTATACGTTATACGTTATACGTTATACGTTATACGTTATACGTTATACGTTATACGTTATACGTTATACGTTATACGTTATACGTTATACGTTATACGTTATACGTTATACGTTTTACGTTAAACGTTATACGTTATACGTTATACATTATACGTTATACGTTATACGTTATACGTTATACGTTATTCGTTATACGTTATACGTTATACGTTATACGTTATACGTTATACGTTATACGTTATACGTTATACGTTATACGTTATACGTTATACGTTATACGTTATACGTTATACGTTACTCGTTATACGTAATATGAAATACGTTTCACGTTATAAGTTGTACGTTATACGTTATACGTTATACGTTATACGTTATACGTTATACGTTATACGTTATACGTTATACGGTATACGTTATGCGTTATACGTTATACGTTATACGTTATACGTTGTACGTTATACGTTATACGTTTTACGTTATACGTTATAAGTTACACGTTATACATTATAAGTTACACGTTATACATTATACGTTATACGTTATACGTTATACGTTATACGTTATACGTTATACGTTATACGTTATACGTTATACGTTATACGTTATACGTTATACGTTATACGTTATAAGTTATACGTTATACGTTATACGTTATACGTTATACGTTATACGTTATACGTTATACGTTATACGTTATACGTTATACGTTATACGTTATACGTTATACGTTATACGTTATACGTTATACGTTATACGTTACTCGTTATACGTAATATGTAATACGTTTTACGTTATAAGTTATACGTTATACGTTATACGTTATACGTTGTACGTTATACGTTAAACGTTAGACGTTATATGTTATACGTTATACGTTGTACGTTATACGTTATATGTAATATGTAATACGTTATACGTTATACGCCATACGTTATACGTTACACGTTTAACGTTTTACGTTATGCGTTATACGTTATGCGTTATACGTTATACGTTATACGTTATCCGTTATACGTTATACGTTATACGTTATACGTTATACGTTATACGTTATACGTTATACGTTATTCGTTATACGTTATACGTTATACGTTATACGTTATACGTTCTACGTTATACGTTGTACGTTATACGTTGTACCTTATACGTTATACGTTATGCGTTATACGATATACGTTATACGTTATACGTTATACGTTATACGTTATATGTTTTACGTTATACCATATACGTTATACGTTATACATTATACGTTATACGTTATACGTTATACGTTATACGTTATACGTTATACGTTATACGTTATTCGTTATACGTTATACGTTATACGTTATACGTTATACGTTATACGTTATACGTTATACGTTATACGTTATACGTTATACGTTATACGTTATACGTTACTCGTTATACGTAATATGAAATACGTTTCACGTTACAAGTTATACGTTATACGTTATACGTTATACGTTATACGTTATACGTTATACGTTATACGTTATACGGTATACGTTATGCGTTATACGTTATACGTTATACGTTATACGTTATACGTTATACGTTATACGTTTTACGTTATACGTTATAAGTTACACGTTACACATTATAAGTTACACGTTATACATTATACGTTATACGTTATACGTTATACGTTATACGTTATACGTTATACGTTATACGTTATACGTTATACGTTATACGTTATACGTTATACGTTATACGTTATACGTTATACGTTATACGTTATACGTTACACGTTATACGTTATACGTTATACGTTATACGTTATACGTTATACGTTATACGTTATACGTTATACGTTATACGTCATACGTTATACGTTATACGCCATACGTTATACGTTACACGTTTAACGTTTTACGTTATGCGTTATACGTTATGCGTTATACGTTATACGTTATACGTTATCCGTTATACGTTATACGTTATACGTAATACGTTATACGTTATACGTTATACGTTATACGTTACTCGTTATACGTAATATGTAATACGTTTTACGTTATAAGTTATACGTTATACGTTATACGTTATACGTTGTACGTTATACGTTAAACGTTAGACGTTATATGTTATACGTTATACGTTGTACGTTATACGTTATATGTAATATGTAATACGTTATACGTTATACGCCATACGTTATACGTTACACGTTTAACGTTTTACGTTATGCGTTATACGTTATGCGTTATACGTTATACGTCATACGTTATCCGTTATACGTTATACGTTATACGTTATACGTTATACGTTATACGTTATACGTTATACGTTATACGTTATTCGTTATACGTTATAAGTTATTCGTTATTCGTTATACGTTATACGTTATACGTTATGCGTTATACGTTATACGTTATACGTTATGCGTTATACGTTATACTTTATACGTTATACGTTATACGTTTGACGTTACACGCTGTACGTTATGCGTTATACGTTATACGTTATACGTTATACGTTATACGTTATACGTTATTTCTTAAACGTTATACGTTATACGTTATACGTTATACGTTATACGTTATACGATATACGTTATACGTTATACGTTATACGTTATACGTTATGTGTTATACGTTATACGTTATACGTTATACGTCATGCGTTATACGTTATTAGTTATACGTTATGCGTTATACGTTATACGTTATTAGTTATACGTTATACGTTATTAGTTATACGTTATACGTTATACGTTATACGTTATACGTTATACGTTATACGTTAAACGTTATACGTTATACGTTATACGTTATACGTTATACGTTATACGTTATACGTTATACGTTATACGTTGTTCGTTATACGTTATACGTTATACGTTATACGTTATACGTTATACGTTATACGTTATACGTTATACGTTATACGTTATACGTTATACGTTATACGTTTCTCGTTATACGTAAAATGTAATACGTTTTACGTTATAAGTTATACGTTATACGTTAAACGTTATACGTTATACGTTATACGTTATACGTTATACGCTATACGTTATACGTTATACGTTATACGTTATACGTTATATGTTTTACGTTATACGTTATACGTTATACGTTATACGTTATACGTTATACGTTATACGTTATACGTTATACGTTATACGTTACTCGTTATACGTAATATGTAATACGTTTTACGTTATAAGTTATACGTTATACGTTATACGTTATTCGTTATACGTTATACGTTATACGTTATACGTTATACGGTATACGTTATGCGTTATACATTATACGATATACGTTATACGTTATACGTTATACGTTAAATGTTATACGTTATACGTTATACGTTATACGTTATACGTTATACGTTATACGTTATACGTTATACGTTGTACGTTATACGTTTTACGTTATACGTTGTACGTTATACGTTATACGTTATACGTTATACGTTATACGTTATACGTTATACGTTATACGTTATACGTTATACGTTATTAGTTATACGTCATACGTTATACGTTATACGTTATACGTCATACGTTATACGTTATACGTTATACGTTATACGTTATACGTTATACGTTATACGTTATACGTTATACGTTATACGTTATACGTTATACGTTATACGTTATACGTTATACGTTTTACGTTGTACGTTATACGTTGTACGTTATACGTTGTACGTTATACGTTGTACGTTATACGTTGTACGTTATACGTTATACGTTATACGTTATACGTTATACGTTATACGTTACACGTTATACGTTATACGTTATACGTTATACGTTATACGTTATACGTTATACGTTATACGTTACTCGTTATACGTAAAATGTAATACGTTTTACGTTATAAGTTATACGTTATACGTTAAACGTTATACGTTATACGTTATACGTTATACGTTATACGCTATACGTTATACGTTATACGTTATACGTTATACGTTATATGTTTTACGTTATACGTTATACGTTATACGTTATACGTTATACGTTATACGTTATACGTTATACGTTATACGTTATACGTTATACGTTATACGTTACTCGTCATACGTAATATGTAATACGTTTTACGTTATAAGTTATACGTTATACGTTATACGTTATTCGTTATACGTTATACGTTATACGTTATACGTTATACGGTATACGTTATGCGTTATACATTATACGATATACGTTATACGTTATACGTTATACGTTAAATGTTATACGTTATACGTTATACGTTATACGTTATACGTTATACGTTATACGTTATACGTTATACGTTGTACGTTATACGTTTTACGTTATACGTTGTACGTTATACGTTATACGTTATACGTTATACGTTATACGTTATACGTTATACGTTATACGTTATACGTTATACGTTATACGTTATACGTTTTACGTTATACGTTATACGTTGTACGTTATACGTTGTACGTTATACGTTGTACGTTATACGTTGTACGTTATAAGTTGTACGTTATACGTTATACGTTATACGTTATACGTTATACGTTATACGTTATACGTTATACGTTATACGTTATACGTTATGCGTTATACGTTATACGTTATACGTTATACGTTATACGTTATACGTTATACGTTATACGTTTGACGTTATACGTTATACGGTATACGTTATACGTTATGCGTTATACGTTATACGTTATACGTTATACGTTATACGTTTGACGTTATACGTTATACGGTATACGTTATGCGTTATACGCTATACGTTATGCGTTATAGGATATACGTTATGCGTTATAGGATATACGTTATACGTGATACGTTGTACGTTATACGTTATACGTTATACGTTATACGTTATACGTTATACGTTATACGTTATACGTTATACGTTATACGTTATATGTTTTACGTTAAACGTTATACGTTATACGTTATACGTTATACGTTATACGTTATACGTTAAACGTTATACGTTATACGTTATACGTTTTACGTTATACGTTATATGTTGTACGTTATGCGTTATACGTTATGCGTTATACGTTATACGTTATACGTTATACGTTATACGTTATACGTTATACGTTTTACGTTATACGTTATACGTTATACGTTATACGTTATACATTATACGTTATACGTTATACGTTATACGTTATTCGTTATACGTTGTTCGTTATACGTTATTACTTATACGATATACGTTATACGTTACTCGTTATACGTAAAATGTAATACGTTATAAGTTATACGTTATACGTTATACGTTATACGTTATACGTTATACGTTATACGTTATACGTTATACGTTATACGTTATACGTTATACGGTATACGTTTTGCGTTATACATTATACGTTATACGTTATACGTTATACGTTATACGTTATACGTTATTCGTTATACGTTATACGTTATACGTTATACGTTATACGTTATACGTTATACGTTATACGGTATACGTTATACGTTATACGTTATACGTTATACGTTATACGTTATACGTTTGACGTTATACGTTATACGGTATACGTTATGCGTTATACGCTATACGTTATGCGTTATAGGATATACGTTATGCGATATAGGATATACGTTATACGTGATACGTTGTACGTTATACGTTATACGTTATACGTTATACGTTATACGTTATACGTTATACGTTATACGTTATACGTTATACGTTATACGTTATACGTTATACGTTATACGTTATACGTTATACGTTATACGTTATACGTTTTACGTTATACGTTATACGTTATACGTTATACATTATACGTTATACGTTATACGTTATACGTTATACGTTATTCGTTATACGTTATACGTTATACGTTATACGTTATACGTTATACGTTATACGTTATACGTTATACGTTATACGTTATACGGTATACGTTATACGTTATGCGTTATACGTTATACGTTATACGTTATACGTTATACGTTTGACGTTATACGTTATACGGTATACGTTGTGCGTTATACGCTATACGTTATGCGTTATAGGATATACGTTATGCGTTATAGGATATACGTTATACGTGATACGTTGTACGTTATACGTTATACGTTATACGTTATACGTTATACGTTATACGTTTTACGTTATACGTTATACGTTATACGTTATACGTTATACATTATACGTTATACGTTATACGTTATACGTTATTCGTTATACGTTGTTCGTTATACGTTATACGTTATACGATATACGTTATACGTTACTCGTTATACGTAAAATGTAATACGTTTTACGTTATAAGTTATACGTTATACGTTATACGTTATACGTTATACGTTATACGTTATACGTTATACGTTATACGTTATACGTTATACGGTATACGTTATGCGTTATACATTATACGTTATACGTTATACGTTATACGTTATACGTTATACGTTATACGTTTGACATTATACGTTATACGGTATACGTTATACGTTATGCGTTATACGTTATACGTTATACGTTATACGTTATACGTTTGACGTTATACGTTATACGGTATACGTTATGCGTTATACGCTATACGTTATGCGTTATAGGATATACGTTATGCGTTATAGGATATACGTTATACGTGATACGTTGTACGTTATACGTTATACGTTATAAGTTATACGTTATACGTTATACGTTATAGGTCATACCTTATACGTGATACGTCATACGTTATACGTTATACGTTATACGTTATTCGTTATCCGTTATACGTTATACGTTATACGTTATACGTTATACGTTATACGTTAAACGTTATACGTTATACGTTATACGTTATACGATATACGTTATACGTTATACGTTGTACGTTATACGTTATACGTTATACGTTATACGTTATACGTTATACGTTATACGTTATACGTTATACGTTATACGTTATACGTTATACGTTATCCGTTATACGTTATACGTTATACGTTGTACGTTATACGTTATACGTTATACGTTATACGTTATTCGTTATACGATATACGTTATACGTTATACGTTGTACGTTATACGTTATACGTTATACGTTATACGTTATACGTTATACGTTATAAGTTATACGTTATACGTTATACGTTATAGGTCATACCTTATACGTGATACGTCATACGTTATACGTTATACGTTATACGTTATTCGTTATACGTTGTACGTTATACGTTATACGTTATACGTTATACGTTATACGTTATACGTTATACGTTATACGTTATTCGTTATACGTTATACGTTATACGTTATACGTTATACGTTATACGTTATACGTTATACGTTATACGTTACTTGTTATACGTAATATGAAATACGTTTCACGTTATAAGTTGTACGTTATACGTTATACGTTACACGTTATACGTTATACGTTATACGTTATACGTTATACGGTATACGTTATGCGTTATACGTTATACGTTATACGTTATACGTTATACGTTATACGTTATACGTTTTACGTTATACGTTATAAGTTACACGTTATACATTATAAGTTACACGTTATACATTATACGTTATACGTTATACGTTATACGTTATACGTTATACGTTATACGTTATACGTTATACGTTATACGTTATACGTTATACGTTATACGTTATACGTTATAAGTTATACGTTATACGTTATACGTTATACGTTATACGTTATACGTTATACGTTATACGTTATACGTTATACGTTATACGTTATACGTTATACGTTACTCGTTATACGTAATATGTAATACGTTTTACGTTATAAGTTATACGTTATACGTTATACGTTATACGTTGTACGTTATACGTTAAACGTTAGACGTTATATGTTATACGTTATACGTTGTACGTTATACGTTATATGTAATATGTAATACGTTATAGGTTATACGCCATACGTTATACGTTACACGTTTAACGTTTTACGTTATGCGTTATACGTTATGCGTTATGCGTTATACGTTATACGTTATACGTTATCCGTTATACGTTATACGTTATACGTTATACGTTATACGTTATACGTTATACGTTATACGTTATTCGTTATACGTTATACGTTATACGTTATACGTTATACGTTCTACGTTATACGTTGTACGTTATACGTTGTACCTTATACGTTATACGTTATACGTTATACGATATACGTTATACGTTATACGTTCTACGTTATACGTTATATGTTTTACGTTATACCATATACGTTATACGTTATACATTATACGTTATACGTTATACGTTATACGTTATACGTTATACGTTATACGTTATACGTTATTCGTTATACGTTATACGTTATACGTTATACGTTATACGTTATACGTTATACGTTATACGTTATACGTTATACGTTATACGTTATACGTTATACGTTACTCGTTATACGTAATATGAAATACGTTTCACGTTACAAGTTATACGTTATACGTTATACGTTATACGTTATACGTTATACGTTATACGTTATACGTTATACGGTATACGTTATGCGTTATACGTTATACGTTATACGTTATACGTTATACGTTATACGTTATACGTTTTACGTTATACGTTATAAGTTACACGTTATACATTATAAGTTACACGTTATACATTATACGATATACGTTATACGTTATACGTTATACGTTATACGTTATACGTTGTACGTTATACGTTAAACGTTAGACGTTATATGTTATACGTTATACGTTGTACGTTATACGTTATATGTAATATGTAATACCTTATACGTTATACGCCATACGTTATACGTTACACGTTTAACGTTTTACGTTATGCTTTATACGTTATGCGTTATACGTTATACGTTATACGTTATACGTTATACGTTATACGTTATACGTTAAACGTTAGACGTTATATGTTATACGTTATACGATGTACGTTATACGTTATATGTAATATGTAATACGTTATACGTTATACGCCATACGTTATACGTTACACGTTTAACGTTTTACGTTATGCGTTATACGTTATGCGTTATACGTTATACGTTAAACGTTATACGTTATACGTTATACGTTTTACGTTATACGTTATATGTTGTACGTTATGCGTTATACGTTATGCGTTATACGTTATACGTTATACGTTGTACGTTATACGTTATACGTTATACGTTATACGTTATACGTTATACGTTATACATTATACGTTATACGTTATACGTTTGACGTTATACGTTATACGGTATACGTTATGCGTTATACGCTATACGTTATGCGTTATAGGATATACGTTATGCGATATAGGATATACGTTATACGTGATACGTTGTACGTTATACGTTATACGTTATACGTTATACGTTATACGTTATACGTTATACGTTATACGTTATACGTTATACGTTATACGTTATACGTTATACGTTATACGTTATACGTTATACGTTATACGTTATACGTTATACGTTATACGTTATACGTTATACGTTATACGTTTTACGTTATACGTTATACGTTATACGTTATACATTATACGTTATACGTTATACGTTACACGTTATACGTTATTCGTTATACGTTATACGTTATACGTTATACGTTATACGTTATACGTTATACGTTATACGTTATACGTTATACGGTATACGTTATACGTTATGCGTTATACGTTATACGTTATACGTTATACGTTATACGTTTGACGTTATACGTTATACGGTATACGTTATGCGTTATACGCTATACGTTATGCGTTATAGGATATACGTTATACGTTATACGTTATACGTTATACGTTATACGTTTTACGTTATACGTTATAAGTTATACGTTATACATTATACGTTATACGTTATACGTTATACGTTATACGTTATTCGTTATACGTTATACGTTATACGTTATACGTTATACGTTATACGTTATACGTTATACGTTATACGTTATACGGTATACGTTATACGTTATGCGTTATACGTTATACGTTATACGTTATACGTTATACGTTTGACGTTATACGTTATACGGTATACGTTATGCGTTATACGCTATACGTTATGCGTTATAGGATATACGTTATGCGTTATAGGATATACGTTATACGTGATACGTTGTACGTTATACGTTATACGTTATACGTTATACGTTATACGTTATACGTTTTACGTTATACGTTATACGTTATACGTTATACGGTATACGTTATACGTTATGCGTTATGCGTTATACGTTATACGTTATACGTTATACGTTTGACGTTATACGTTATACGGTATACGTTATGCGTTATACGCTATACGTTATACGATATACGTTATACGTTACTCGTTATACGTAAAATGTAATACGTTTTACGTTATAAGTTATACGTTATACGTTATACGTTATACGTTATACGATATACGTTATACGTTATACGTTATACGTTATACGTTATACGGTATACGTTATGCGTTATACATTATACGTTATACGTTATACGTTATACGTTATACGTTATACGTTATACGTTTGACATTATACGTTATACGGTATACGTTATACGTTATGCGTTATGCGTTATACGTTATACGTTATACGTTATACGTTTGACGTTATACGTTATACGGTATACGTTATGCGTTATACGCTATACGTTATGCGTTATAGGATATACGTTATGCGTTATAGGATATACGTTATACGTGATACGTTGTACGTTATACGTTATACGTTATAAGTTATACGTTATACGTTATACGTTATAGGTCATACCTTATACGTGATACGTCATACGTTATACGTTATACGTTATACGTTATTCGTTATCCGTTATACGTTATACGTTATACGTTATACGTTATACGTTATACGTTAAACGTTATACGTTATACGTTATACGTTATACGATATACGTTATACGTTATACGTTGTACGTTATACGTTATTCGTTATACGTTATACGTTATACGTTATACGTTATACGTTATACGTTATACGTTATACGTTTTACGTTATACGTTATACGTTATACGTCATACGTTATACGTTATACGTTATACGTTATACGTTATGCGTTATACGTTATACGTTAAACGTTATACGTTATACGTTATACGTTATACGATATACGTTATACGTTATACGTTGTACGTTATACGTTATACGTTATACGTTATACGTTATACGTTATACGTTATAAGTTATACGTTATACGTTATACGTTATAGGTCATACCTTATACGTGATACGTCATACGTTATACGTTATACGTTATACGTTATTCGTTATACGTTGTACGTTATACGTTATACGTTATACGTTATACGTTATACGTTATACGTTATACGTTATTCGTTATACGTTATACGTTATACGTTATACGTTATACGTTATACGTTATACGTTACTCGTTATACGTAATATGAAATACGTTTCACGTTATAAGTTGTACGTTATACGTTATACGTTATACGTTATACGTTATACGTTATACGTTATACGTTATACGGTATACGTTATGCGTTATACGTTATACGTTATACGTTATACGTTATACGTTATACGTTATACGTTTTACGTTATACGTTATAAGTTACACGTTATACATTATAAGTTACACGTTATACATTATACGTTATACGTTATACGTTATACGTTATACGTTATACGTTATACGTTATACGTTATACGTTATACGTTATACGTTATACGTTATACGTTATACGTTATACGTTATACGTTATAAGTTATACGTTATACGTTATACGTTATACGTTATACGTTATACGTTATACGTTATACGTTATACGTTATACGTTATACGTTATACGTTATACGTTATACGTTACTCGTTATACGTAATATGTAATACGTTTTACGTTATAAGTTATACGTTATACGTTATACGTTATACGTTGTACGTTATACGTTAAACGTTAGACGTTATATGTTATACGTTATACGTTGTACGTTATACGTTATATGTAATATGTAATACGTTATAGGTTATACGCCATACGTTATACGTTACACGTTTAACGTTTTACGTTATGCGTTATACGTTATGCGTTATACGTTATACGTTATACGTTATCCGTTATACGTTATACGTTATACGTTATACGTTATACGTTATACGTTATACGTTATACGTTATTCGTTATACGTTATACGTTATACGTTATACGTTATACGTTCTACGTTATACGTTGTACGTTATACGTTGTACCTTATACGTTATACGTTATACGTTATACGATATACGTTATACGTTATACGTTATACGTTATACGTTATATGTTTTACGTTATACCATATACGTTATACGTTATACATTATACGTTATACGTTATACGTTATACGTTATACGTTATACGTTATACGTTATACGTTATACGTTATTCGTTATACGTTATACGTTATACGTTATACGTTATACGTTATACGTTATACGTTATACGTTATACGTTATACGTTATACGTTATACGTTATACGTTACTCGTTATACGTAATATGAAATACGTTTCACGTTACAAGTTATACGTTATACGTTATACGTTATACGTTATACGTTATACGTTATACGTTATACGTTATACGGTATACGTTATGCGTTATACGTTATACGTTATACGTTATACGTTATACGTTATACGTTATACGTTTTACGTTATACGTTATAAGTTACACGTTATACATTATAAGTTACACGTTATACATTATACGTTATACGTTATACGTTATACGTTATACGTTATACGTTATACGTTATACGTTATACGTTATACGTTATACGTTATACGTTATACGTTATACGTTATACGTTATACGTTATACGTTATACGTTATACGTTATACGTTATACGTTATACGTTACACGTTATACGTTATACGTTATACGTTGTACGTTATACGTTAAACGTTAGACGTTATATGTTATACGTTATACGTTATACGTTGTACGTTATACGTTTTACGTTATATGTAATATGTAATACGTTATACGTTATACGTTATACGTTAGACGTTATATGTTATACGTTATACGTTGTACGTTATACGTTATATGTAATATGTAATACGTTCTACGTTATACGCTATACGTTATACGTTACACGTTATACGTTATACGTTATGCGTTATACGTTATACGTTATACGTAATACGTTATACGTTATACGTTATACGTTATACGTTATACGTTATACGTTATACGTTATACGTTATACGTTATACGTTAGACGTTATAGGTTATACGTAATACGTAATACGTTTTACGTTATACGTTATACGTTACACGTTATACGTTATACGTTATACGTTATAAGTTATACGTTATACGTTATACGTTTTACGTTATACGTTAGACGTTATAGGTTATACGTTATACGTTATACGTTACACGTTAAACGTTATACGTTATACGTTATAAGTTATACGTTATACGTTATACGGTATACGTTATACGTTATACGCTATACGTTATACGTTATACGTTATACGTTATACGTTATACGTTATACGTTATACGTTATACGTTATACGTTATACGTTATACGTTATACGTTATACGTTATACGTTATACGTTATACGTTATACGTTATACGTTTTACGTTATACGTTAAACGTTAGACGTTATATGTTATGCGTTATACGTTATACGTTGTACGTTATACGTTATATGTAATATGTAATACGTCATACGTTATACGTTAAACGTTAGACGTTATATGTTATACGTTATACGTTGTACGTTATACGTTATATGTAATATGTAATACGTTCTACGTTATACGCTATACGTTATACGTTACACGTTATACGTTATACGTTATGCGTTATACGTTATACGTTATACGTAATACGTTATACGTTATACGTTATACGTTATACGTTATACGTTATACGTTATACGTTATACGTTATACGTTATACGTTAGACGTTATAGGTTATACGTAATACGTAATACGTTTTACGTTATACGTTATACGTTACACGTTATACGTTATACGTTATACGTTATAAGTTATACGTTATACGTTATACGTTTTACGTTATACGTTAGACGTTATAGGTTATACGTTATACGTTATACGTTACACGTTATACGTTATACGTTATACGTTATAAGTTATACGTTATACGTTATACGGTATACGTTATACGTTATACGCTATACGTTATACGTTATACGTTATACGTTATACGTTATACGTTATACGTTATACGTTATACGTTATACGTTATACGTTATACGTTATACGTTATACGTTATACGTTATACGTTATACGTTATACGTTTTACGTTATACGTTAAACGTTAGACGTTATATGTTATGCGTTATACGTTATACGTTGTACGTTATACGTTATATGTAATATGTAATACGTCATACGTTATACGTTAAACGTTAGACGTTATATGTTATACGTTATACATTGTACGTTATACGTTATATGTAATATGTAATACGTTATACGTTATACGCTATACGTTATACGTTACACGTTATACGTTATACGTTATGCGTTATACGTTATGCGTTATACGTTATACGTTATACGTTATACGTTATACGTTAGATGTTATACGTAATACGTAATACGTTTTACGATATACGTTATACGTTACACGTTATACGTTATACGTTATACGTTATAAGTTATAAGTTATACGTTATACGTTATACGGTATACGTTATACGTTATACGTTATACGCTGTACGTTATACGTTATATGTAATATGTAATACGTTATACGTTATACGTTAAACGTTAGACGTTATATGTTATACGTTGTACGTTATACGTTATATGTAATATGTAATACGTTATACGTTATACGTTAAACGTTAGACGTTATATGTTATACGTTATACGTTGTACGTTATACGTTATATGTAATATGTAATACGTTATAAGTTATACGCTATACGTTATACGTTACACGTTATACGTTATACGTTATGCGTTATACGTTATGCGTTATACGTTATACGTTATACGTTATACGTTATACGTTATACGTTATACGTTATACGTTATACGTTATACGTTACACGTTATACGTTATACGTTATACGTTGTACGTTATACGTTAAACGTTAGACGTTATATGTTATACGTTATACGTTATACGTTGTACGTTATACGTTATACGTTATATGTAATATGTAATACGTTATACGTTATACGTTATACGTTAGACGTTATATGTTATACGTTATACGTTGTACGTTATACGTTATATGTAATATGTAATACGTTCTACGTTATACGCTATACGTTATACGTTACACGTTATACGTTATACGTTATGCGTTATACGTTATACGTTATACGTAATACGCTATACGTTATACGTTATACGTTATACGTTATACGTTATACGTTATACGTTATACGTTATACGTTATACGTTAGACGTTATAGGTTATACGTAATACGTAATACGTTTTACGTTATACGTTATACGTTACACGTTATACGTTATACGTTATACGTTATAAGTTATACGTTATACGTTATACGTTTTACGTTATACGTTAGACGTTATAGGTTATACGTTATACGTTATACGTTACACGTTATACGTTATACGTTATACGTTATAAGTTATACGTTATACGTTATACGGTATACGTTATACGTTATACGTTATACGTTATACGTTATACGTTATACGTTATACGTTATACGTTATACGTTATACGTTATACGTTATACGTTATACGTTATACGTTATACGTTATACGTTATACGTTATACGTTATACGTTATACGTTATACGTTTTACGTTATACGTTAAACGTTAGACGTTATATGTTATACGTTATACGTTATACGTTGTACGTTATACGTTATATGTAATATGTAATACGTCATACGTTATACGTTAAACGTTAGACGTTATATGTTATACGTTATACGTTGTACGTTATACGTTATATGTAATATGTAATACGTTATACGTTATACGCTATACGTTATACGTTACACGTTATACGTTATACGTTATGCGTTATACGTTATGCGTTATACGTTATACGTTATACGTTATACGTTATACGTTAGATGTTATACGTAATACGTAATACGTTTTACGATATACGTTATACGTTACACGTTATACGTTATACGTTATACGTTATAAGTTATACGTTATACGTTATACGGTATACGTTATACGTTATACGTTATACGCTGTACGTTATACGTTATATGTAATATGTAATACGTTATACGTTATACGTTAAACGTTAGACGTTATATGTTATACGTTATACGTTGTACGTTATACGTTATATGTAATATGTAATACGTTATAAGTTATACGTTATACGTTATACGTTACACGTTATACGTTATACGTTATGCGTTATACGTTCTGCGTTATACGTTATACGTTATACGTTATACGTTATACGTTATACGTTATACGTTATACGTTATACGTTATACGTTACACGTTATACGTTATACGTTATACGTTGTACGTTATACGTTAAACGTTAGACGCTATATGTTATACGTTATACGTTATACGTTGTACGTTATACGTTATATGTAATATGTAATACGTTATACGTAATACGTTAAACGTTAGACGTTATATGTTATACGTTATACGTTGTACGTTATACGTTATATGTAATATGTAATACGTTCTACGTTATACGCTATACGTTATACGTTACACGTTATACGTTATACGTTATGCGTTATACGTTATACGTTATACGTAATACGTTATACGTTATACGTTATACGTTATACGTTACACGTTATACGTTATACGTTATACGTTATACGTTATACGTTATACGTTATACGTTATACGTTATACGTTATTCGTTATACGTTATACGTTATACGTTATACGTTATACGTTGTACGTTATACGTTAAACGTTATACGTTATACGTTATACGTTATACGATATACGTTATACGTTATACGTTGTACGTTATACGTTATACGTTATACGTTATACGTTATACGTTATACGTTATACGTTATACGTTATACGTTATACGTTAAACGTTATACGTTATACGTTATGCGTTATACGTTATACGTTATACGTTATGCGTTATACGTTATACGTTGTACGTTATAAGTTATACGTTATACGTTATACGGTATACGTCATACGTTACACGTTATACGTTATACGTTATACGTTATACGTTATACGTTATACGTTATACGTTATACGTTATACGTTATACGTTATACGTTATACGTTATACGATATACGTTATACGTTATACGTTGTACGTTATACGTTATACGTTATACGTTATACGTTATACGTTATACGTTATACGTTATACGTTAAACGTTATACGTTATACGTTATGCGTTATACGTTATACGTTATACGTTATACGTTATACGTTATACGTTGTACGTTATAAGTTATACGTTATACGTTATACGGTATACGTCATACGTTACACGTTATACGTTATACGTTATACGTTATACGTTATACGTTATACGTTATACGTTATACGTTATACGTTATTCGTTATACGTTATACGTTATACGTTATACGTTATACGTTAAACGTTATACGTTATACGTTATACGTTACACGTTATACGTTATACGTTATACGTTATAAGTTATACGTTATACGTTATACGTTATACGTTATACGTTAGACGTTATAGGTTATACGTTATACGTTATACGTTACACGTTATACGTTATACGTTATACGTTATAAGTTATACGTTATACGTTATACGGTATACGATATACGTTATACGTTATACGTTATACGTTATACGTTATACGTTATACGTTATACGTTATACGTTATACGTTATACGTTATACGTTATACGTTATACGTTATACGTTATACGTTATACGCTATACGTTATACGTTATACGTTATACGTTATGCGTTATACGCCATACGTTATGCGTTAAAGGTCATACCTTATACGTGATACGTCATACGTTATATCTTATACGTTATACGTTATGCGTTATACGTTATACGTTATACGTTATACGTTATACGTTATACGTTTGACGTTATACGTTATACGGTATACATTATGCGTTATACGTTATACGTGATACGTTATACGTTATACGTTATACGTTATACGATATACGTTATACGTTATACGTCATGCGTTATAGGATATACGTTATACGTTATACGTTATACGTTATACGTTATACGTTATACGTTATACGTTATACGATATACGTTATACGTTATACGTTATACGTTATGCGTTATACGCTATACGTTATGCGTTATAGGTCATACCTTATACGTGATACGTCATACGTTATACGTTATACGTGATACGTTATACGTTATACGTTATACGTTATACGTTGTACGTTATACGTTATATGTAATATGTAATATGTTATACGTTATACGCTATACGTTATACGTTACACGTCATACGTTATACGTTATGCGTTATACGTTATGCGTTATACGTTATACGTTATACGTTATACGTTATACGTTATACGTTATACGTTATACGTTATACGTTATTCGTTATACGTTATACGTAGTACGTTATACGTTATACGTTATACGTTATACGTTGTACGTTATACGTTAAACGTTATACGTTATACGTTATGCGTTATACGTTATACGTTATACGTTATACGTTATACGTTATACGTTGTACGTTATAAGTTATACGTTATACGTTATACGGTATACGTCATACGTTACACGTTATACGTTATACGTTATACGTTATACGTTATACGTTATACGTTATACGTTATACGTTATACGTTATACGTTATACGTTGTACGTTATACGTTATACGTTATACGTTATACGTTATACGTTATACGTTATACGTTATACGTTAAACGTTATACGTTATACGTTATGCGTTATACGTTATACGTTATACGTTATACGTTATACGTTATACGTTGTACGTTATAAGTTATACGTTATACGTTATACGGTATACGTCATACGTTACACGTTATACGTTATACGTTATACGTTATACGTTATACGTTATACGTTATACGTTATACGTTATGCGTTATACGTTATACGTTATACGTTATACGTTATACGTTATACGTTATACGTTATACGTTATACGTTATTCGTTATACGTTATACGTAGTACGTTATACGTAATACGTTAAACGTTAGACGTTATATGTTATACGTTATACGTTGTACGTTATACGTTATATGTAATATGTAATACGTTCTACGTTATACGCTATACGTTATACGTTACACGTTATACGTTATACGTTATGCGTTATACGTTATACGTTATACGTAATACGTTATACGTTATACGTTATACGTTATACGTTACACGTTATACGTTATACGTTATACGTTATACGTTATACGTTATACGTTATACGTTATACGTTATACGTTATTCGTTATACGTTATACGTTATACGTTATACGTTATACGTTGTACGTTATACGTTAAACGTTATACGTTATACGTTATACGTTATACGATATACGTTATACGTTATACGTTGTACGTTATACGTTATACGTTATACGTTATACGTTATACGTTATACGTTATACGTTAAACGTTATACGTTATACGTTAAACGTTATACGTTATACGTTATGCGTTATACGTTATACGTTATACGTTATACGTTATACGTTATACGTTGTACGTTATAAGTTATACGTTATACGTTATACGGTATACGTCATACGTTACACGTTATACGTTATACGTTATACGTTATACGTTATACGTTATACGTTATACGTTATACGTTATACGTTATACGTTATACGTTATACGTTATACGATATACGTTATACGTTATACGTTGTACGTTATACGTTATACGTTATACGTTATACGTTATACGTTATACGTTATACGTTATACGTTAAACGTTATACGTTATACGTTATGCGTTATACGTTATACGTTATACGTTATACGTTATACGTTATACGTTGTACGTTATAAGTTATACGTTATACGTTATACGGTATACGTCATACGTTACACGTTATACGTTATACGTTATACGTTATACGTTATACGTTATACGTTATACGTTATACGTTATACGTTATTCGTTATACGTTATACGTTATACGTTATACGTTATACGTTAAACGTTATACGTTATACGTTATACGTTACACGTTATACGTTATACGTTATACGTTATAAGTTATACGTTATACGTTATACGTTATACGTTATACGTTAAACGTTATACGTTATTCGTTATACGTTATACGTTATACGTTATACGTTATACGTTAAACGTTATACGTTATACGTTATACGTTACACGTTATACGTTATACGTTATAAGTTATACGTTATACGTTATACGTTATACGTTATACGTTATACGTTATACGTTATACGTTATACGCTATACGTTATACGTTATACGTTATACGTTATGCGTTATACGCCATACGTTATGCGTTAAAGGTCATACCTTATACGTGATACGTCATACGTTATATCTTATACGTTATACGTTATGCGTTATACGTTATACGTTATACGTTATACGTTATACGTTATACGTTTGACGTTATACGTTATACGGTATACATTATGCGTTATACGTTATACGTGATACGTTATACGTTATACGTTATACGTTATACGATATAGTTATACGTTATACGTCATGCGTTATAGGATATACGTTATACGTTATACGTTATACGTTATACGTTATACGTTATACGTTATACGTTATACGATATACGTTATACGTTATACGTTATACGTTATGCGTTATACGCTATACGTTATGCGTTATAGGTCATACCTTATACGTGATACGTCATACGTTATACGTTATACGTGATACGTTATACGTTATACGTTATACGTTATACGTTGTACGTTATACGTTATATGTAATATGTAATATGTTATACGTTATACGCTATACGTTATACGTTACACGTCATACGTTATACGTTATGCGTTATACGTTATGCGTTATACGTTATACGTTATACGTTATACGTTATACGTTATACGTTATACGTTATACGTTATACGTTATTCGTTATACGTTATACGTAGTACGTTATACGTTATACGTTATACGTTATACGTTGTACGTTATACGTTAAACGTTATACGTTATACGTTATACGTTATACGATATACGGTATACGTTATACGTTGTACGTTATACGTTATACGTTATACGTTATACGTTATACGTTATACGTTATACGTTATACGTTAAACGTTATACGTTATACGTTATGCGTTATACGTTATACGTTATACGTTATGCGTTATACGTTATACGTTATACGTTATACGTTATACGTTTGACGTTATACGTTATACGGTATACGTTATGCCTTATACGTTATACGTTATACGTTATACGTTATACGTTATACGATATACGTTATACGTTATACGTTATACGTTATACGTTATACGTTATACGTTATACGTAATACTATATACGTTAGACGTTATAGGTTATACGTAATACGTAATACGTTTTACGTTATACGTTATACGTTACACGTTATACGTTATACGTTATACGTTATAAGTTATACGTTATACGTTATACGGTATACGTTATACGCTATACGTTGGACGTTACAGGTTAAACGTAATACGTTATACGTTATACGTTATGCGCTATACGTTATACGTTATACGTTATACGTTAGACGTTATAGGTTATACGTAATACGTAATACGTTTTACGTTATACGTTATACGTTACACGTTATACGTTATACGTTATCCGTTATAAGTTATACGTTATACGTTATACGGTATACGTTATACGTTATACGTTATACGTTATACGTTATACGTTATACGTTATACGTTATACGTTATACGTTATACGTTATACGTTATACGTTATACGTTATACGTTATACGTTATACGTTATACGTTATACGTTATATGTTATACGTTATACGTTATACGTTATACGTTATACGTTATACGTTATACGTTATACGTTATGCGTTATACGCTATACGTTATGCGTTATAGGTCATACCTTACACGTGATACGTCATACGTTATACGTTATACGTGATACGTTATACGTTATACGTTATACGTTATACGTTATACGTTATACGTTGTACGTTATACGTTATATGTAATATGTAATACGTTATACGTTATACGCTATACGTTATACGTTACATGTTATACGTTATTCGTTATGCGTTATACGTTATGCGTTATACGTTATACGTTATACGTTATACGTTATACGTTATACGTTATACGTTATACGTTATACGTTATACGTTATACGTTATACGTTATACGTTATACGTTATACGTTATACGTTAGACGTTATAGGTTATACGTAATACGTAATACGTTTTACGTTATACGTTATACGTTACACGTTATACGTTATACGTTATACGTTATAAGTTATACGTTATACGTTATACGGTATACGTTATACGTTATACGTTATACGTTATACGTTATACGTTATACATTATACGTTTTACGTTATACGTTAAACGTTATACGTTATACGTTATACGTTATACGTTATACGTTATACGTTGTACGTTATACGTTAAACGTTAGACGTTATATGTTATACGTTATACGTTATACGTAGTACGTTATACGTTATATGTAATATGTAATACATTATACGTTATACGTTAAACGTTAGACGTTATATGTTATACGTTATACGTTGTACGTTATACGTTATATGTAATATGTAATACGTTATACGTTATACGCTATACGTTATACGTTACACGTTATACATTATACGTTATGCATTATACGTTATGCGTTATACGTTATACGTTATACGTTATACGTTATACGTTATACTTTATACGTTATACGTTATACGTTATACGTTATACGTTATACGTTATACGTTATACGTTATACGATATGCGTTATACGTTAAACGTTGTACGTTATACGTTATACATTATACGTTATACGTTATACATTATACGTTTTACGTTATACGTTAAACGTTATACGTTATACGTTATACGTTATACGTTATACGTTATACATAATACGTTATACGTTATACGTTATACGTTATACGTTATACGTTATACGTTATACGTTATACGTTATACGTTATACGTTATACGTTATACGTTTTACGTTATAAGTTATACGTTATACGTTATACGTCATACGTTATACATTATGCGTTATACGCTATACGTAATGCGTTATAGGTCATACCTTATACGTGATACGTCATACGTTATACGTTATACGTTATACGTTATACGTTTTACGTTATACGTTATACGTTACGCGTTATACGCTATACGTTATGCGTTATAGGTCATACCTTATACGTGGTACGTCATACGTTATACGTTATACGTTATACGTTATTCGTTATACGTTATACGTTATACGTTATACGTTATACGTTATACGTTATACGTTATACGTTATACGTTATACGTTACACGTTATACGTTATACGTTATACGTTATACGTTACTCGTTATACGTAATATGTAATACGTTTTACGTTATAAGTTATACGTTATACGTTATACATTATACGTTTTACGTTATACGTTATAAGTTATACGTTATACATTATGCGTTATACGCTATACGTAATGCGTTATACGTTATACGTTATACGTTATACGTTATACGTTATAAGTTATACGTTATACGTTATACGTTATACGTTATACATTATGCGTTATACGCTATACGTAATGCGTTATAGGTCATACCTTATACGTGATACGTCATACGTTATACGTTATACGTTATACGTTTTACGTTATACGTTATACGTTATACGTTATACGTTATACGTTATACGTTATACGTTTGACGTTATACGTTATACGGTATACGTTATGCGTTATTCGCTATACGTTATGCGTTATAGGATATACGTTATGCGTTATAGGATATACGTTATACGTGATACGTTGTACGTTATACGTTATACGTTATTCGTTATACGTAATATGTAATACGTTTTACGTTTTACGTTATAAGTTATACGTTATACGTTATACGTTATACGTTATACGTTATACGTTATACGTTATACGTTATACGGTATACGTTATGCGTTATACGTTTTACGTTATACGTTATACGTTATACGTTATACGTTATACGTTATACGTTATGCGTTATACGTTATACGTTATACGTTATACGTTATACGTTCTACGTTATACGTTGTACGTTATACGTTGTACGTTATACGTTATACGTTATACGTTATACGTTATACGTTAAACGTTGTACGTTATAGGTTATACGTTATACGTTATACGTTATACGTTATACGTTATACGTTAAACGTTATACGTTATACGTTATACGTTATACGTTATACGTTATACGTTATACGTTGTACGTTATACGTTGTACGTTATACGTTGTACGTTATACGATATACGTTATACGTTATACGTTATACGTTATACGTTAAACGTTATACGTTATACGTTATACGTTATACGTTATACGCTATACGTTATGCGTTGTACGTTATGCGTTATAGGTTATGCGTTATACGTTATACGTTATTCGTTATACGTTGTACGTTATACGTTATACGTTATACGTTATACGTTATACGTTACACGTTATACGTTATGCGTTATAAGTTATACGTTCTACGTTATACGTTCTACGTTATACGTTATACGTTGTACGTTATACGTTGTACGTTATACGTTATACGTTATACGTTATACGTTAAACGTTGTACGTTATAAGTTATACGTTATACGTTATACGTTATACGTTATACGTTATACGTTAAACGTTATACGTTATACGTTATACGTTATACGTTATACGTTATACGTTATACGTTATACGATATACGTTATACGTTATACGTTATGCGTTATAGGATATACGTTATACGTTATACGTTATACGTTATACGTTATACGTTATACGTTATACGTTATACGATATACGTTATACGTTATACGTTATACGTTATGCGTTATACGCTATACGTTATGCGTTATAGGTCATGCCTTATACGTGATACGTCATACGTTATACGTTATACGTGATACGTTATACGTTATACGTTATGCGTTATACGTTGTACGTTATACGTTATATGTAATATGTAATATGTTATACGTTATACGCTATACGTTATACGTTACACGTCATACGTTATACGTTATGCGTTATACGTTATGCGTTATACGTTATACGTTATACGTTATACGTTATACGTTATACGTTATACGTTATACGTTATACGTTATTCGTTATACGTTATACGTAGTACGTTATACGTTATACGTTATACGTTATACGTTGTACGTTATACGTTAAACGTTATACGTTATACGTTATACGTTATACGATATACGGTATACGTTATACGTTGTACGTTATACGTTATACGTTATACGTTATACGTTATACGTTATACGTTATACGTTATACGTTATACGTTAAACGTTATACGTTATACGTTATGCGTTATACGTTATGCGTTATACGTTATACGTTATACGTTATGCGTTATACGTTATGCGTTATACGCTATACGTTATGCGTTATAGGTCATACCTTATACGTGATACGTCATACGTTATACGTTATACGTGATACGTTATACGTTATACGTTATACGTTATACGTTATACGTTGTACGTTATACGTTAAACGTTAGACGTTATATGTTATACGTTATACGTTATACGTAGTACGTTATACGTTATATGTAATATGTAATACATTATACGTTATACGTTAAACGTTAGACGTTATATGTTATACGTTATACGTTGTACGTTATACGTTATATGTAATATGTAATGCGTTATACGTTATACGCTATACGTTATACGTTACACGTTATACATTATACGTTATGCATTATACGTTATGCGTTATACGTTATACGTTATACGTTATACGTTATACGTTATACTTTATACGTTATACGTTATACGTTATACGTTATACGTTATACGTTATACGTTATACGTTATACGATATGCGTTATACGTTAAACGTTGTACGTTATACGTTATACATTATACGTTATACGTTATACATTATACGTTTTACGTTATACGTTAAACGTTATACGTTATACGTTATACGTTATACGTTATACGTTATACATAATACGTTATACGTTATACGTTATACGTTATACGTTATACGTTATACGTTATACGTTATACGTTATACGTTATACGTTATACGTTTTACGTTATAAGTTATACGTTATACGTTATACGTCATACGTTATACATTATGCGTTATACGCTATACGTAATGCGTTATAGGTCATACCTTATACGTGATACGTCATACGTTATACGTTATACGTTATACGTTATACGTTTTACGTTATACGTTATACGTTACGCGTTATACGCTATACGTTATGCGTTATAGGTCATACCTTATACGTGGTACGTCATACGTTATACGTTATACGTTATACGTTATTCGTTATACGTTATACGTCACACGTTATACGTTATACGTTATTCGTTATACGTTATACGTTATACGTTATACGTTATACGTTATACGTTGTACGTTATACGTTACACGTTATACGTTATACGTTATACGTTATACGTTATACGTTATACGTTATACGTTATACGTTATACGTTATACGTTATACGTTATACGTTATACGTTATACGTTATACCTTATACGATATACGTTATACGTTATACGTTATACGTTATACGTTATACGTTACGCGTTATACGCTATACGTTATGCGTTATAGGTCATACCTTATACGTGGTACGTCATACGTTATACGTTATACGTTATACGTTATTCGTTATACGTTATACGTTATACGTTATACGTTATACGTTATACGTTATACGTTATACGTTATACGTTATACGTTACACGTTATACGTTATACGTTATACGTTATACGTTACTCGTTATACGTAATATGTAATACGTTTTACGTTATAAGTTATACGTTATACGTTATACATTATACGTTTTACGTTATACGTTATAAGTTATACGTTATACATTATGCGTTATACGCTATACGTAATGCGTTATACGTTATACGTTATACGTTATACGTTATACGTTATAAGTTATACGTTATACGTTATACGTTATACGTTATACATTATGCGTTATACGCTATACGTAATGCGTTATAGGTCATACCTTATACGTGATACGTCATACGTTATACGTTATACGTTATACGTTTTACGTTATACGTTATACGTTATACGTTATACGTTATACGTTATACGTTATACGTTTGACGTTATACGTTATACGGTATACGTTATGCGTTATTCGCTATACGTTATGCGTTATAGGATATACGTTATGCGTTATAGGATATACGTTATACGTGATACGTTGTACGTTATACGTTATACGTTATTCGTTATACGTAATATGTAATACGTTTTACGTTTTACGTTATAAGTTATACGTTATACGTTATACGTTATACGTTATACGTTATACGTTATACGTTATACGTTATACGTTATACGGTATACGTTATGCGTTATACGTTTTACGTTATTCGTTATACGTTATACGTTATACGTTATACGTTATACGTTATGCGTTATACGTTATACGTTATACGTTATACGTTATACGTTCTACGTTATACGTTGTACGTTATACGTTGTACGTTATACGTTGTACGTTATACGTTATACGTTATACGTTATACGTTATACGTTAAACGTTGTACGTTATAGGTTATACGTTATACGTTATACGTTATACGTTATACGTTATACGTTAAACGTTATACGTTATACGTTATACGATATACGTTATACGTTATACGTTATACGTTATGCGTTATACGCTATACGTTATGCGTTATAGGTCATGCCTTATACGTGATACGTCATACGTTATACGTTATACGTGATACGTTATACGTTATACGTTATACGATATACGGTATACGTTATACGTTGTACGTTATACGTTATACGTTATACGTTATACGTTATACGTTATACGTTATACGTTATACGTTATACGTTAAACGTTATACGTTATACGTTATGCGTTATACGTTATACGTTATACGTTATACGTTATACGTTATACGTTATACGTTATACGTTATACGTTATACGTTATACGGTATACGTTATGCGTTATACGTTTTACGTTATACGTTATACGTTATACGTTATACGTTATACGTTATACGTTATGCGTTATACGTTATACGTTATACGTTATACGTTATACGTTCTACGTTATACGTTGTACGTTATACGTTGTACGTTATACGTTATACGTTATACGTTATACGTTATACGTTAAACGTTGTACGTTATAGGTTATACGTTATACGTTATACGTTATACGTTATACGTTATACGTTAAACGTTATACGTTATACGTTATACGTTATACGTTATACGTTATACGTTATACGTTGTACGTTATACGTTGTACGTTATACGTTGTACGTTATACGATATACGTTATACGTTATACGTTATACGTTATACGTTAAACGTTATACGTTATACGTTATACGTTATACGTTATACGCTATACGTTATGCGTTGTACGTTATGCGTTATAGGTTATGCGTTATACGTTATACGTTATTCGTTATACGTTGTACGTTATACGTTATACGTTATACGTTATACGTTATACGTTACACGTTATACGTTATGCGTTATAAGTTATACGTTATACGTTATACGTTCTACGTTATACGTTGTACGTTATACGTTGTACGTTATACGTTATACGTTATACGTTATACGTTAAACGTTGTACGTTATAAGTTATACGTTATACGTTATACGTTATACGTTATACGTTAAACGTTATACGTTATACGTTATACGTTATACGTTATACGTTATACGTTATACGTTATACGATATACGTTATACGTTATACGTTATGCGTTATAGGATATACGTTATACGTTATACGTTATACGTTATACGTTATACGTTATACGTTATACGTTATACGATATACGTTATACGTTATACGTTATACGTTATGCGTTATACGCTATACGTTATGCGTTATAGGTCATGCCTTATACGTGATACGTCATACGTTATACGTTATACGTGATACGTTATACGTTATACGTTATACGTTATACGTTGTACGTTATACGTTATATGTAATATGTAATATGTTATACGTTATACGCTATACGTTATACGTTACACGTCATACGTTATACGTTATGCGTTATACGTTATGCGTTATACGTTATACGTTATACGTTATACGTTATACGTTATACGTTATACGTTATACGTTATACGTTATTCGTTATACGTTATACGTAGTACGTTATACGTTATACGTTATACGTTATACGTTGTACGTTATACATTAAACGTTATACGTTATACGTTATACGTTATACGATATACGGTATACGTTATACGTTGTACGTTATACGTTATACGTTATACGTTATACGTTATACGTTATACGTTATACGTTATACGTTATACGTTAAACGTTATACGTTATACGTTATGCGTTATACGTTATGCGTTATACGTTATACGTTATACGTTATGCGTTATACGTTATGCGTTATACGCTATACGTTATGCGTTATAGGTCATACCTTATACGTGATACGTCATACGTTATACGTTATACGTGATACGTTATACGTTATACGTTATACGTTATACGTTATACGTTGTACGTTATACGTTAAACGTTAGACGTTATATGTTATACGTTATACGTTATACGTAGTACGTTATACGTTATATGTAATATGTAATACATTATACGTTATACGTTAAACGTTAGACGTTATATGTTATACGTTATACGTTGTACGTTATACGTTATATGTAATATGTAATGCGTTATACGTTATACGCTATACGTTATACGTTACACGTTATACATTATACGTTATGCATTATACGTTATGCGTTATACGTTATACGTTATACGTTATACGTTACTCGTTATACGTAATATGTAATACGTTTTACGTTATATGTTATACGTTATACGTTATACATTATACGTTTTACGTTATACGTTATAAGTTATACGTTATACATTATGCGTTATACGCTATACGTAATGCGTTATACGTTATACGTTATACGTTATACGTTATACGTTATAAGTTATACGTTATACGTTATACGTTATACGTTATACATTATGCGTTATACGCTATACGTAATGCGTTATAGGTCATACCTTATACGTGATACGTCATACGTTATACGTTATACGTTATACGTTTTACGTTATACGTTATACGTTATACGTTATACGTTATACGTTATACGTTATACGTTTGACGTTATACGTTATACGGTATACGTTATGCGTTATTCGCTATACGTTATGCGTTATAGGATATACGTTATGCGTTATAGGATATACGTTATACGTGATACGTTGTACGTTATACGTTATACGTTATTCGTTATACGTAATATGTAATACGTTTTACGTTTTACGTTATAAGTTATACGTTATACGTTATACGTTATACGTTATACGTTATACGTTATACGTTATACGTTATACGTTATACGGTATACGTTATGCGTTATACGTTTTACGTTATTCGTTATACGTTATACGTTATACGTTATACGTTATACGTTATGCGTTATACGTTATACGTTATACGTTATACGTTATACGTTCTACGTTATACGTTGTACGTTATACGTTGTACGTTATACGTTATACGTTATACGTTATACGTTATACGTTAAACGTTGTACGTTATAGGTTATACGTTATACGTTATACGTTATACGTTATACGTTATACGTTAAACGTTATACGTTATACGTTATACGTTATACGTTATACGTTATACGTTATACGTTGTACGTTATACGTTGTACGTTATACGTTGTACGTTATACGATATACGTTATACGTTATACGTTATACGTTATACGTTAAACGTTATACGTTATACGTTATACGTTATACGTTATACGCTATACGTTATGCGTTGTACGTTATGCGTTATAGGTTATGCGTTATACGTTATACGTTATTCGTTATACGTTGTATGTTATACGTTATACGTTATACGTTATACGTTATACGTTACACGTTATACGTTATGCGTTATAAGTTATACGTTATACGTTATACGTTCTACGTTATACGTTGTACGTTATACGTTGTACGTTATACGTTATACGTTATACGTTATACGTTATACGTTAAACGTTGTACGTTATAAGTTATACGTTATACGTTATACGTTATACGTTATACGTTATACGTTATGCGTTATACGCTATACGTTATGCGTTATAGGTCATACCTTATACGTGATACGTCATACGTTATACGTTATACGTGATACGTTATACGTTATACGTTATACATTATACGTTGTACGTTATACGTTATATGTAATATGTAATATGTTATACGTTATACGCTATACGTTATACGTTACACGCCATACGTTATACGTTATGCGTTATACGTTATGCGTTATACGTTATACGTTATACGTTATACGTTATACGTTATACGTTATACGTTATACGTTATACGTTATGCGTTATAGGATATACGTTATACGTTATACGTTATACGTTATACGTTATACGTTATACGTTATACGTTATACGATATACGTTATACGTTATACGTTATACGTTATGCGTTATACGCTATACGTTATGCGTTATAGGTCATACCTTATACGTGATACGTCATACGTTATACGTTATACGTGATACGTTATACGTTATACGTTATACGTTATACGTTGTACGTTATACGTTATATGTAATATGTAATATGTTATACGTTATACGCTATACGTTATACGTTACACGTCATACGTTATACGTTATGCGTTATACGTTATGCGTTATACGTTATACGTTATACGTTATACGTTATACGTTATACGTTATACGTTATACGTTATACGTTATACGTTATACGTTATTCGTTATACGTTATACGTAGTACGTTATACGTTATACGTTATACGTTATACGTTGTACGTTATACGTTAAACGTTATACGTTATACGTTATACGTTATACGATATACGGTATACGTTATACGTTGTACGTTATACGTTATACGTTATACGTTATACGTTATACGTTATACGTTATACGTTATACGTTAAACGTTATACGTTATACGTTATGCGTTTTACGTTATGCGTTATACGTTATACGTTATACGTTATGCGTTATACGTTATGCGTTATACGTTATACGTTATACGTTATACGTTATACGTTTGACGTTATACGTTATACGGTATACGTTATGCCTTATACGTTATACGTTATACGTTATACGTTATACGTTATACGATATACGTTATACGTTATACGTTATACGTTATACGTTATACGTTATACGTTATACGTAATACTATATACGTTAGACGTTATAGGTTATACGTAATACGTAATACGTTTTACGTTATACGTTATACGTTACACGTTATACGTTATACGTTATACGTTATAAGTTATACGTTATACGTTATACGGTATTCGTTATACGCTATACGTTGGACGTTACAGGTTAAACGTAATACGTTATACGTTATACGTTATGCGCTATACGTTATACGTTATACGTTATACGTTAGACGTTATAGGTTATACGTAATACGTAATACGTTTTACGTTATACGTTATACGTTACACGTTATACGTTATACGTTATCCGTTATAAGTTATACGTTATACGTTATACGGTATACGTTATACGTTATACGTTATACGTTATACGTTATACGTTATACGTTATACGTTATACGTTATACGTTATACGTTATACGTTATACGTTATACGTTATACGTTATACGTTATACGTTATACGTTATACGTTATACGTTGTACGTTATACGTTGTACGTTATACGTTGTACGTTATACGATATACGTTATACGTTATACGTTATACGTTATACGTTAAACGTTATACGTTATACGTTATACGTTATACGTTATACGCTATACGTTATGCGTTGTACGTTATGCGTTATAGGTTATGCGTTATACGTTATACGTTATACGTTATAAGTTATACGTTATACGTTATACGTTATACGTTATACGTTATACGTTATACGTTATACGTTATACGTTATACGTTATACGTTATACGTTATACGTTATACGTTATACGTTATACGTTGTACGTTATACGTTATACGTTATACGTTATACGTTATACGTTACACGTTATACGTTATGCGTTATAAGTTATACGTTCTACGTTATACGTTCTACGTTATACGTTATACGTTGTACGTTATACGTTGTACGTTACACGTTATACATTATACGTTATGCATTATACGTTATGCGTTATACGTTATACGTTATACGTTATACGTTATACGTTATACTTTATACGTTATACGTTATACGTTATACGTTATACGTTATACGTTATACGTTATACGTTATACGATATGCGTTATACGTTAAACGTTGTACGTTATACGTTATACGTTATACGTTATACGTTATACGTTGTACGTTATACGTTATATGTAATATGTAATACGTTATACGTTATACGCTATACGTTATACGTTACATGTTATACGTTATACGTTATGCGTTATACGTTATGCGTTATACGTTATTCGTTATACGTTATACGTTATACGTTATACGTTATACGTTATACGTTATACGTTATACGTTATACGTTATACGTTATACGTTATACTTTATACGTTATACGTTATACGTTATACGTTATACGTTATACGTTATACGTTATACGTTATACGATATGCGTTATACGTTAAACGTTATACGTTATACGTTATACGTTATACGTTATACGTTATACATTATACGTTACACGTTATACGTTATACGTTATACGTTATACGTTACTCGTTATACGTAATATGTAATACGTTTTACGTTATAAGTTATACGTTATACGTTATACATTATACGTTTTACGTTATACGTTATAAGTTATACGTTATACATTATGCGTTATACGCTATACGTAATGCGTTATACGTTATACGTTATACGTTATACGTTATACGTTATAAGTTATACGTTATACGTTATACGTTATACGTTATACATTATGCGTTATACGCTATACGTAATGCGTTATAGGTCATACCTTATACGTGATACGTCATACGTTATACGTTATACGTTATACGTTATACGTTTTACGTTATACGTTATACGTTATACGTTATACGTTATACGTTATACGTTATACGTTTGACGTTATACGTTATACGGTATACGTTATGCGTTATTCGCTATACGTTATGCGTTATAGGATATACGTTATGCGTTATAGGATATACGTTATACGTGATACGTTGTACGTTATACGTTATACGTTATTCGTTATACGTAATATGTAATACGTTTTACGTTTTACGTTATAAGTTATACGTTATACGTTATACGTTATACGTTATACGTTCTACGTTATACGTTGTACGTTATACGTTATACGTTATACGTTATACGTTATACGTTATACGTTATACGTTATACGTTATACGTTATACGTTATACGTTATACGTTGTACGTTATACGTTGTACGTTATACGTTGTACGTTATACGATATACGTTATACGTTATACGTTATACGTTATACGTTAAACGTTATACGTTATACGTTATACGTTATACGTTATACGCTATACGTTATGCGTTGTACGTTATGCGTTATAGGTTATGCGTTATACGTTATACGTTATACGTTATACGTTATACGGTATACGTTATTCGTTATACGTTTTACGTTATACGTTATACGTTATACGTTATACGTTATACGTTATACGTTATGCGTTATACGTTATACGTTATACGTTATACGTTATACGTTCTACGTTATACGTTGTACGTTCTACGTTGTACGTTATACGTTATACGTTATACGTTATACGTTATACGTTAAACGTTGTACGTTATACGTTATACGTTATACGTTATACGTTAAACGTTATACGTTATACGTTATACGTTATACGTTATACGCTATACGTTATGCGTTGTACGTTATGCGTTATAGGTTATGCGTTATACGTTATACGTTATTCGTTATACGTTGTACGTTATACGTTATACGTTATACGTTATACGTTATACGTTACACGTTATACGTTATGCGTTATAAGTTATACGTTATACGTTATACGTTCTACGTTATACGTTGTACGTTATACGTTGTACGTTATACGTTATACGTTATACGTTATACGTTAAACGTTGTACGTTATAAGTTATACGTTATACGTTATACGTTATACGTTATACGTTAAACGTTATACGTTATACGTTATACGTTATACGTTATACGTTATACGTTATACGTTATACGATATACGTTATACGTTATACGTTATGCGTTATAGGATATACGTTATACGTTATACGTTATACGTTATACGTTATACGTTATACGTTATACGTTATACGATATACGTTATACGTTATACGTTATACGTTATGCGTTATACGCTATACGTTATGCGTTATAGGTCATACCTTATACGTGATACGTCATACGTTATACGTTATACGTGATACGTTATACGTTATACGTTATACGTTATACGTTGTACGTTATACGTTATATGTAATATGTAATATGTTATACGTTATACGCTATACGTTATACGTTACACGTCATACGTTATACGTTATGCGTTATACGTTATGCGTTATACGTTATACGTTATACGTTATACGTTATACGTTATACGTTATACGTTATACGTTATACGTTATACATTATACGTTTTACGTTATACGTTATAAGTTATACGTTATACATTATGCGTTATACGCTATACGTAATGCGTTATACGTTATACGTTATACGTTATACGTTATACGTTATAAGTTATACGTTATACGTTATACGTTATACGTTATACATTATGCGTTATACGCTATACGTAATGCGTTATAGGTCATACCTTATACGTGATACGTCATACGTTATACGTTATACGTTATACGTTTTACGTTATACGTTATACGTTATACGTTATACGTTATACGTTATACGTTATACGTTATACGTTATACGTTATACGTTATACGTTATACGTTATACGTTATACGTTATACGTTTTACGTTATAAGTTATACGTTATACGTTATACGTCATACGTTATACATTATGCGTTATACGCTATACGTAATGCGTTATAGGTCATACCTTATACGTGATACGTCATACGTTATACGTTACACGTTATACGTTATACGTTATACGTTATACGTTATACGTTATACGTTATACGTTATACGTTATACGTTATACGTTATACGTTATACGTTATACGTTATACGTTATACGTTATACGATATACGTTATACGTTATACGTTATACGTTATACGTTATACGTTACGCGTTATACGCTATACGTTATGCGTTATAGGTCATACCTTATACGTGGTACGTCATACGTTATACGTTATACGTTATACGTTATTCGTTATACGTTATACGTTATACGTTATACGTTATACGTTATACGTTATACGTTATACGTTATACGTTATACGTTACACGTTATACGTTATACGTTATACGTTATACGTTACTCGTTATACGTAATATGTAATACGTTTTACGTTATAAGTTATACGTTATACGTTATACATTATACGTTTTACGTTATACGTTATAAGTTATACGTTATACATTATGCGTTATACGCTATACGTAATGCGTTATACGTTATACGTTATACGTTATACGTTATACGTTATAAGTTATACGTTATACGTTATACGTTATACGTTATACATTATGCGTTATACGCTATACGTAATGCGTTATAGGTCATACCTTATACGTGATACGTCATACGTTATACGTTATACGTTATACGTTTTACGTTATACGTTATACGTTATACGTTATACGTTATACGTTATACGTTATACGTTAGACGTTATAGGTTATACGTAATACGTAATACGTTTTACGTTATACGTTATACGTTACACGTTATACGTTATACGTTATACGTTATAAGTTATACGTTATACGTTATACGGTATACGTTATACGTTATACGTTATACGTTATACGTTATACGTTATACGTTATACGTTATACGTTATACGTTATACGTTATACGTTATACGTTATACGTTATACGTTATACGTTATACGTTATACGTTATACGTTATACGTTATACGTTATACGTTATACGTTATACGTTATAAGTTATACGTTATACGTTATACGTTATACGTTATACATTATGCGTTATACGCTATACGTAATGCGTTATAGGTCATACCTTATACGTGATACGTCATACGTTATACGTTATACGTTATACGTTTTACGTTATACGTTATACGTTATACGTTATACGTTATACGTTATACGTTATACGTTATACGTTATACGTTATACGTTATACGTTATACGTTATACGTTATACGTTATACGTTTTACGTTATAAGTTATACGTTATACGTTATACGTCATACGTTATACATTATGCGTTATACGCTATACGTAATGCGTTATAGGTCATACCTTATACGTGATACGTCATACGTTATACGTTATACGTTATACGTTATACGTTTTACGTTATACGTTATACGTTACGCGTTATACGCTATACGTTATGCGTTATAGGTCATACCTTATACGTGGTACGTCATACGTTATACGTTATACGTTATACGTTATTCGTTATACGTTATACGTCACACGTTATACGTTATACGTTATTCGTTATACGTTATACGTTATACGTTATACGTTATACGTTATACGTTGTACGTTATACGTTACACGTTATACGTTATACGTTATACGTTATACGTTATACGTTATACGTTATACGTTATACGTTATACGTTATACGTTATACGTTATACGTTATACGTTATACGTTATACGTTATACGATATACGTTATACGTTATACGTTATACGTTATACGTTATACGTTACGCGTTATACGCTATACGTTATGCGTTATAGGTCATACCTTATACGTGGTATGTCATACGTTATACGTTATACGTTATACGTTATTCGTTATACGTTATACGTTATACGTTATACGTTATACGTTATACGTTATACGTTATACGTTATACGTTATACGTTATACGTTACACGTTATACGTTATACGTTATACGTTATACGTTACTCGTTATACGTAATATGTAATACGTTTTACGTTATAAGTTATACGTTATACGTTATACATTATACGTTTTACGTTATACGTTATAAGTTATACGTTATACATTATGCGTTATACGCTATACGTAATGCGTTATACGTTATACGTTATACGTTATACGTTATACGTTATAAGTTATACGTTATACGTTATACGTTATACGTTATACATTATGCGTTATACGCTATACGTAATGCGTTATAGGTCATACCTTATACGTGATACGTCATACGTTATACGTTATACGTTATACGTTTTACGTTATACGTTATACGTTATACGTTATACGTTATACGTTATACGTTATACGTTAGACGTTATAGGTTATACGTAATACGTAATACGTTTTACGTTATACGTTATACGTTACACGTTATACGTTATACGTTATACGTTATAAGTTATACGTTATACGTTATACGGTATACGTTATACGTTATACGTTATACGTTATACGTTATACGTTATACGTTATACGTTATACGTTATACGTTATACGTTATACGTTATACGTTATACGTTATACGTTATACGTTATACGTTATACGTTATACGTTATACGTTATACGTTATACGTTATACGTTATACGTTATACGTTATACGTTATACGTTATACGTTATACGTTATACGTTATACGTTATACGTTATGCGTTATACGCTATACGTTATGCGTTATAGGTCATACCTTATACGTGATACGTCATACGTTATACGTTATACGTGATACGTTATACGTTATACGTTATACGTTATACGTTGTACGTTATACGTTAAACGTTAGACGTTATATGTTATACGTTATACGTTATACGTAGTACGTTATACGTTATATGTAATATGTAATACATTATACGTTATACGTTAAACGTTAGACGTTATATGTTATACGTTATACGTTGTACGTTATACGTTATATGTAATATGTAATACGTTATACGTTATACGCTATACGTTATACGTTACACGTTATACATTATACGTTATGCATTATACGTTATGCGTTATACGTTATACGTTATACGTTATACGTTATACGTTATACTTTATACGTTATACGTTATACGTTATACGTTATACGTTATACGTTATACGTTATACGTTACGCGTTATACGCTATACGTTATGCGTTATAGGTCATACCTTATACGTGGTACGTCATACGTTATACGTTATACGTTATACGTTATTCGTTATACGTTATACGTTATACGTTATACGTTATACGTTATACGTTATACGTTATACGTTATACGTTATACGTTATACGTTACACGTTATACGTTATACGTTATACGTTATACGTTACTCGTTATACGTAATATGTAATACGTTTTACGTTATAAGTTATACGTTATACGTTATACATTATACGTTTTACGTTATACGTTATAAGTTATACGTTATACATTATGCGTTATACGCTATACGTAATGCGTTATACGTTATACGTTATACGTTATACGTTATACGTTATAAGTTATACGTTATACGTTATACGTTATACGTTATACATTATGCGTTATACGCTATACGTAATGCGTTATAGGTCATACCTTATACGTGATACGTCATACGTTATACGTTATACGTTATACGTTTTACGTTATACGTTATACGTTATACGTTATACGTTATACGTTATACGTTATACGTTAGACGTTATAGGTTATACGTAATACGTAATACGTTTTACGTTATACGTTATACGTTACACGTTATACGTTATACGTTATACGTTATAAGTTATACGTTATACGTTATACGGTATACGTTATACGTTATACGTTATACGTTATACGTTATACGTTATACGTTATACGTTATACGTTATACGTTATACGTTATACGTTATACGTTATACGTTATACGTTATACGTTATACGTTATACGTTATACGTTATACGTTATACGTTATACGTTATACGTTATACGTTATACGTTATACGTTATACGTTATACGTTATACGTTATACGTTATGCGTTATACGCTATACGTTATGCGTTATAGGTCATACCTTATACGTAATACGTCATACGTTATACGTTATACGTGATACGTTATACGTTATACGTTATACGTTATACGTTGTACGTTATACGTTAAACGTTAGACGTTATATGTTATACGTTATACGTTATACGTAGTACGTTATACGTTATATGTAATATGTAATACATTATACGTTATACGTTAAACGTTAGACGTTATATGTTATACGTTATACGTTGTACGTTATACGTTATATGTAATATGTAATACGTTATACGTTATACGCTATACGTTATACGTTACACGTTATACATTATACGTTATGCATTATACGTTATGCGTTATACGTTATACGTTATACGTTATACGTTATACGTTATACTTTATACGTTATACGTTATACGTTATACGTTATACGTTATACGTTATACGTTATACGTTATACGATATGCGTTATACGTTAAACGTTGTACGTTATACGTTATACGTTATACGTTATACGTTATACATTATACGTTTTACGTTATACGTTAAACGTTATACGTTATACGTTATACGTTATACGTTATACGTTATACGTTATACGTTATACGTTATACGTTATACGTTATACGTTATACGTTATACGTTATACGTTATACGTTATACGTTATACGTTATACGTTATACGTTATACGTTATACGTTTTACGTTATAAGTTATACGTTATACGTTATACGTCATACGTTATACATTATGCGTTATACGCTATACGTAATGCGTTATAGGTCATACCTTATACGTGATACGTCATACGTTATACGTTATACGTTATACGTTATACGTTTTACGTTATACGTTATACGTTACGCGTTATACGCTATACGTTATGCGTTATAGGTCATACCTTATACGTGGTACGTCATACGTTATACGTTATACGTTATACGTTATTCGTTATACGTTATACGTCACACGTTATACGTTATACGTTATTCGTTATACGTTATACGTTATACGTTATACGTTATACGTTATACGTTGTACGTTATACGTTACACGTTATACGTTATACGTTATACGTTATACGTTATACGTTATACGTTATAGGTTATACGTTATACGTTATACGTTATACGTTATACGTTATACGTTATACGTTATACGTTATACGATATACGTTATACGTTATACGTTATACGTTATACGTTATACGTTACGCGTTATACGCTATACGTTATGCGTTATAGGTCATACCTTATACGTGGTACGTCATACGTTATACATTATGCGTTATACGCTATACGTAATGCGTTATACGTTATACGTTATACGTTATACGTTATACGTTATACGTTATACGTTATACGTTATACGTTATACGTTATACGTTATACGTTATACGTTATACGTTATACGTTATACGTTATACGTTATACGATATACGTTATACGATAAACGTTGTACGTTATAGGTTATACGTTATACGTTATACGTTATACGTTATACGTTATACGTTAAACGTTATACGTTATACGTTATACGTTATACGTTATACGTTATACGTTATACGTTGTACGTTATACGTTGTACGTTATACGTTGTACGTTATACGATATACGTTATACGTTATACGTTATACGTTATACGTTATACGTTAAACGTTATACGTTATACGTTATACGTTATACGTTATACGTTATACGTTATACGTTATACGTTATATGTTATACGTTAGACGTTATAGGTTATACGTAATACGTAATACGTTATACGTTATACGTTATAGGTTACACGTTATACGTTATACGTTATACGTTATAAGTTATACGTTATACGTTATACGTTATACGTTATACGTTATACGTTATACGTTATACGTTATACGTTATACGTTATACGTTATACGTTATACGTTATACGTTACTCGTTATACGTAATATGTAATACGTTTTACGTTATAAGTTATACGTTATACGTTATACGTTATACGTTATACGTTATACGTTATACGTTATACGTTATACGTTATACGGTATACGTTACGCGTTATACGTTATACGTTATACGTTATACGTTATACGTTATACGTTATACGTTATACGTTATACGTTATACGTTATACGTTATACGTTATACGTTATACGTTATACGTTATACGTTATACGTTATACGTTATACGTTATACGTTATACGTTACACGTTATACGTTCTACGTTATACGTTGTACGTTATACGTTGTACGTTATACGTTGTACGTTATACGTTCTACGTTATACGTTATACGTTATACGTTATACGTTATACGTTATACGTTATACGTTATACGTTATACGTTATACGCTATACGTTATACGTAATACGTTATACGTTATACGTTAAACGTTATACGTTATACGTTATACGTTATACGATATACGTTATACGATAAACGTTGTACGTTATAGGTTATACGTTATACGTTATACGTTATACGTTATACGTTATACGTTAAACGTTATACGTTATACGTTATACGTTATACGTTATACGTTATACGTTATACGTTATACGTTGTACGTTATACGTTGTACGTTATACGTTGTACGTTATACGATATACGTTATACGTTATACGTTATACGTTATACGTTATACGTTAAACGTTATACGTTATACGTTATACGTTATACGTTATACGTTATACGTTATACGTTATACGTTATACGTTATACGTTATACGTTATACGGTATACGTTACGCGTTATACGTTATACGTTATACGTTATACGTTATACGTTATACGTTATACGTTATACGTTATACGTTATACGTTATACGTTATACGTTATACGTTATACGTTATACGTTATACGTTATACGTTACACGTTATACGTTCTACGTTATACGTTGTACGTTATACGTTGTACGTTATACGTTGTACGTTATACGTTATACGTTATACGTTATACGTTATACGTTATACGTTATACGTTACTCGTTATACGTAATATGAAATACGTTTCACGTTATAAGTTATACGTTATACGTTATACATTATACGTTATACGTTATACGTTATACGTTGTACGTTATACGTTGTACGTTATGCGTTGTACGTTATACGATATACGTTATACGTTATACGTTATACGTTATACGTTAAACGTTATACGTTATACGTTATACGTTATACGTTATACGTTATACGTTATACGTTATACGTTATACGTTAGAGGTTATAGGTTATACGTAATACGTAATACGTTATACGTTATACGTTATAGGTTATACGTTGTACGTTATACGTTATACGTTATACGTTATACGTTATACGTTATACGTTATACGTTAAACGTTATACGTTATACGTTATACGTTATACGTTATACGCAACACGTTATACGTTGTACGTTATGCGTTATACGTTATACGTTATACGTTATACGTTATACGTTATACGTTATACGTTATACGTTATACGTTATACGTTATACGTTATACGATATACGTTATACGTTATTCGTTATACGTTATACGTTATTCGTTGTACGTTATACGTTATACGTTATACGTTATACGTTATACGTTATACGTTATACGTTATACGTTACACATTATACGTTATACGTTATACGTTATACGTTCTACGTTATACGTTGTACGTTATACGTTGTACGTTATACGTTATACGTTATACGTTATACGTTATACGTTTATACGTTATACGTTTACGTTATACGTTATACGTTATACGTTATACGCTATACGTTATACGTTGTACGTTATACGTTATACGTTATACGTTATACGTTATACGTTATACGTTACACATTATACGTTATACGTTATACGTTATACGTTCTACGTTATACGTTGTACGTTATACGTTGTACGTTATACGTTGTACGTTATACGTTGTACGTTATACGTTATACGTTATACGTTATACGTTATACGTTATACGTTATACGTTATACGTTATACGTTATACGTTATACGTTATACGTTATACGTTATACGTTATACGTTATACGTTATACGTTATACGTTATACGTTCTACGTTATACGTTATACGTTATACGCTAAACGTTATACGTTATACGTTATACGTTATACGTTATACGCAATACGTTATACGTTGTACGTTATGCGTTATACGTTATGCGTTATACGTTATACGTTATAACGTTATACGTTATACGTTATACGTTAAACGTTATACGTTATACGTTATACGTTATACGTTATACGCAATACGTTATACGTTGTACGTTATGCGTTATACGTTATGCGTTATACGTTATACGTTATACGTTATACGTTATACGTTATACGTTATACGTTATACGTTATACGTTATACGTTCTACGTTATACGTTGTACGTTATACGTTGTACGTTATACGTTATACGTTATACGTTATACGTTATACGTTATACGTTATACGTTTACGTTATACGTTATACGTTATACGTTATACGTTATACGTTATACGTTATACGTTACACATTATACGTTATACGTTTATACGTTATACGTTCTACGTTATACGTTGTACGTTATACGTTGTACGTTATACGTTGTACGTTATACGTTATACGTTATACGTTATACGTTATACGTTATACGTTATACGATATACGTTATACGATAAACGTTGTACGTTATAGGTTATACGTTATACGTTATACGTTATACGTTATACGTTATAACGTTAAACGTTATACGTTATACGTTATACGTTATACGTTATACGTTATACGTTATACGTTGTACGTTATACGTTGTACGTATACGTTGTACGTTATACGATTATACGTTATACGTTATACGTTATACGTTATACGTTATACGTTATACGTTATACGTTATACGTTATACGTTATACGTTACACGTTATACGTTCTACGTTATACGTTGTACGTTATACGTTGTACGTTATAGTCTTAACATTTCTCTACTTTCACCGACTGAAACCCATTCAAGATTTAACCCCTAGTTGGTCGAGCATTTTTGAGCCACCTCATAAATGATTCCAAAAGCTTCTTCAATGGGAGACTTGTATATGTCCTTCCTTGGAGATGCTTGATCTACGTTATACGTTATTCGTTGTACGTTATACGTTATACGTTATACGTTATACGTTATACGTTATACGTTATACGTTATACGTTACACATTATACGTTATACGTTATACGTTATACGTTCTACGTTATACGTTGTACGTTATACGTTGTACGTTATACGTTATACGTTATACGTTATACGTTATACGTTATACGTTATACGTTTACGTTATACGTTATACGTTATACGTTATACGCTATACGTTATACGTTGTACGTTATACGTTATACGTTATACGTTATACGTTATACGTTATACGTTACTCGTTATACGTAATATGAAATACGTTTCACGTTATAAGTTATACGTTATACGTTATACATTATACGTTATACGTTATACGTTATACGTTTACGTTATACGTTATACGTTATACGTTATACGCTATACGTTATACGTTGTACGTTATACGTTATACGTTATACGTTATACGTTATACGTTATACGTTATACGTTATACGTTACACATTATACGTTATACGTTATACGTTATACGTTCTACGTTATACGTTGTACGTTATACGTTGTACGTTATACGTTATACGTTATACGTTATACGTTATACGTTATACGTTATACGTTAAACGTTATACGTTATACGTTATACGTTATACGTTATACGCTATACGTTATACGTTGTACGTTATGCGTTATACGTTATGCGTTATACGTTATACGTTATTCGTTATACGTTGTACGTTATACGTTATACGTTATACGTTATACGTTATTCGTTATACGTTATACGTTATACGTTATACGTTATACGTTATACGTTATACGTTATACGTTATACGTTACACGTTATACGTTATGCGTTATACGTTATACGATATACGTTATACGTTATACGTTGTACGTTATACGTTATACGTTATACGTTATACGTTATACGTTATACGTTAAACGTTATACGTTATACGTTATACGTTATACGTTATACGTTATACGCAATACGTTATACGTTGTACGTTATGCGTTATACGTTATGCGTTATACGTTATACGTTATACGTTATACGTTATACGTTATACGTTATACGTTATACGTTATACGTTCTACGTTCTACGTTATACGTTGTACGTAATACGTTGTACGTTATACGTTATGCGTTATACGTTATACGTTATACGTTATACGTTATACGTTATACGTTATACGTTATACGTTATACGTTATACGTTATACGTTATACGTTATACGTTATACGTTATACGTTACTCGTTATACGTAATATGAAATACGTTTCACGTTATAAGTTATACGTTATACGTTATACATTATACGTTATACGTTATACGTTATACGTTGTACGTTATACGTTGTACGTTATACGTTGTACGTTATACGATATACGTTATACGTTATACGTTATACGTTATACGTTAAACGTTATACGTTATACGTTATACGTTATACGTTATACGTTATACGTTATACGTTATACGTTATACGTTATACGTTAGACGTTATAGGTTATACGTAATACGTAATACGTTATACGTTATACGTTATAGGTTACACGTTATACGTTATACGTTATACGTTATAAGTTATACGTTATACGTTATACGTTATACGTTATACGTTATTCGTTATACGTTATACGTTATACGTTATACGTTATACGTTATACGTTATACGTTAGACGTTATACGTTATACGTTATACGTTACACGTTATACGTTATACGTTATACGTTATACGATATACGTTATACGTTATACGTTGTACGTTATACGTTATACGTTATACGTTATACGTTATACGTTATACGTTAAACGTTATACGTTATACGTTATACGTTATACGTTATACGCAATACGTTATACGTTGTACGTTATGCGTTATACGTTATGCGTTATACGTTATACGTTATACGTTATACGTTATACGTTCTACGTTCTACGTTATACGTTGTACGTTATACGTTGTACGTTATACGTTATACGTTATACGTTATACGTTATACGTTATACGTTATACGTTATACGTTATACGTTGTACGTTATACGTTATACGTTATACGTTATACGTTATACGTTACTCGTTATACGTAATATGAAATACGTTTCACGTTATAAGTTATACGTTATACGTTATACATTATACGTTATACGTTATACGTTATACGTTGTACGTTATACGTTGTACGTTATACGTTGTACGTTATACGATATACGTTATACGTTATACGTTATACGTTATACGTTAAACGTTATACGTTATACGTTATACGTTATACGTTATACGTTATACGTTATACGTTATACGTTATACGTTATACGTTATACGTTAGACGTTATAGGTTATACGTAATACGTAATGCGTTATACGTTATACGTTATAGGTTACACGTTATACGTTATACGTTATACGTTATAAGTTATACGTTATACGTTATACGTTATACGTTATACGTTATACGTTATACGTTATACGTTATACGTTATACGTTATACGTTATACGTTATACGTTATACGTTATACGTTATACGTTATACGTTATACGTTCTACGTTATACGTTATACGTTATACGCTAAACGTTATACGTTATACGTTATACGTTATACGTTATACGCAATACGTTATACGTTGTACGTTATGCGTTATACGTTATGCGTTATACGTTATACGTTATACGTTATACGTTATACGTTATACGTTAAACGTTATACGTTATACGTTATACGTTATACGTTATACGCAATACGTTATACGTTGTACGTTATGCGTTATACGTTATGCGTTATACGTTATACGTTATACGTTATACGTTATACGTTATACGTTATACGTTATACGTTATACGTTATACGTTCTACGTTCTACGTTATACGTTGTACGTTATACGTTGTACGTTATACGTTATACGTTATACGTTATACGTTATACGTTATACGTTATACGTTATACGTTGTACGTTATACGTTATACGTTATACGTTATACGTTATACGTTACTCGTTATACGTAATATGAAATACGTTTCACGTTATAAGTTATACGTTATACGTTATACATTATACGTTATACGTTATACGTTATACGTTGTACGTTATACGTTGTACGTTATACGTTGTACGTTATACGATATACGTTATACGTTATACGTTATACGTTATACGTTAAACGTTATACGTTATACGTTATACGTTATACGTTATACGTTATACGTTATACGTTATACGTTATACGTTATACGTTAGACGTTATAGGTTATACGTAATACGTAATGCGTTATACGTTATACGTTATAGGTTACACGTTATACGTTATACGTTATACGTTATACATTATACGTTATACGTTATACGTTTACGTTATACGTTATACGTTATACGTTATACGCTATACGTTATACGTTGTACGTTATACGTTATACGTTATACATTATACGTTATACGTTATACGTTATACGTTGTACGTTATACGTTATACGTTATACGTTATACGTTATACGTTATACGTTATACGTTATACGTTATACGTTATACGTTATACGTTATACGTTATACGATATACGTTATACGTTATTCGTTATACGTTATACGTTATTCGTTGTACGTTATACGTTATACGTTATACGTTATACGTTATACGTTATACGTTACTCGTTATACGTAATATGAAATACGTTTCACGTTATAAGTTATACGTTATACGTTATACATTATACGTTATACGTTATACGTTTACGTTATACGTTATACGTTATACGTTATACGCTATACGTTATACGTTGTACGTTATACGTTATACGTTATACGTTATACGTTATACGTTATACGTTATACGTTATACGTTATACATTATACGTTATACGTTATACGTTATACGTTATACGTTCTACGTTATACGTTGTACGTTATACGTTGTACGTTATACGTTATACGTTATACGTTATACGTTATACGTTATACGTTAAACGTTATACGTTATACGTTATACGTTATACGTTATACGTTATACGTTATACGTTATACGTTATACGTTATACGCTATACGTTATACGTTATACGTTAAACGTTATACGTTATACGTTATACGTTATACGTTATACGCAATACGTTATACGTTGTACGTTATGCGTTATACGTTATGCGTTATACGTTATACGTTATACGTTATACGTTATACGTTATACGTTATACGTTATACGTTATACGTTATACGTTATACGTTCTACGTTATACGTTGTACGTTATACGTTATACGTTATACGTTATACGTTATACGTTATACGTTAAACGTTATACGTTATACGTTATACGTTATACGTTATACGCTATACGTTATACGTTGTACGTTATGCGTTATACGTTATGCGTTATACGTTATACGTTATTCGTTATACGTTGTACGTTATACGTTATACGTTATACGTTATACGTTATTCGTTATACGTTATACGTTATACGTTATACGTTATACGTTATACGTTATACGTTATACGTTATACGTTACACGTTATACGTTATACGTTATACGTTATACGATATACGTTATACGTTATACGTTGTACGTTATACGTTATACGTTATACGTTATACGTTATACGTTATACGTTAAACGTTATACGTTATACGTTATACGTTATACGTTATACGCAATACGTTATACGTTGTACGTTATGCGTTATACGTTATGCGTTATACGTTATACGTTATACGTTATACGTTATACGTTATACGTTATACGTTATACGTTATACGTTCTACGTTCTACGTTATACGTTGTACGTTATACGTTGTACGTTATACGTTATACGTTATACGTTATACGTTATACGTTATACGTTATACGTTATACGTTATACGTTATACGTTGTACGTTATACGTTATACGTTATACGTTATACGTTATACGTTACTCGTTATACGTAATATGAAATACGTTTCACGTTATAAGTTATACGTTATACGTTATACATTATACGTTATACGTTATACGTTATACGTTGTACGTTATACGTTGTACGTTATACGTTGTACGTTATACGATATACGTTATACGTTATACGTTATACGTTATACGTTAAACGTTATACGTTATACGTTATACGTTATACGTTATACGTTATACGTTATACGTTATACGTTATACGTTAGACGTTATAGGTTATACGTAATACGTAATGCGTTATACGTTATACGTTATAGGTTACACGTTATACGTTATACGTTATACGTTATAAGTTATACGTTATACGTTATACGTTATACGTTATACGTTATACGTTATACGTTATACGTTATACGTTATACGTTATACGTTATACGTTATACGTTATACGTTATACGATATACGTTATACGTTATACGTTCTACGTTCGACGTTATACGTTGTACGTTATACGTTGTACGTTATACGTTATACGTTATACGTTATACGTTATACGTTATACGTTATACGTTATACGTTATACGTTATACGTTATACGTTATACGTTATACGTTATACGTTATACGTTATACGTTATACGTTATACGATATACGTTATACGTTATTCGTTATACGTTATACGTTATTCGTTGTACGTTATACGTTATACGTTATACGTTATACGTTATACGTTATACGTTACTCGTTATACGTAATATGAAATACGTTTCACGTTATAAGTTATACGTTATACGTTATACATTATACGTTATACGTTATACGTTTACGTTATACGTTATACGTTATACGTTATACGTTATACGCTATACGTTATACGTTGTACGTTATACGTTATACGTTATACGTTATACGTTATACGTTATACGTTATACGTTATACGTTATACATTATACGTTATACGTTATACGTTATACGTTCTACGTTATACGTTGTACGTTATACGTTGTACGTTATACGTTATACGTTATACGTTATACGTTATACGTTATACGTTAAACGTTATACGTTATACGTTATACGTTATACGTTATACGTTATACGTTATACGTTATACGTTATACGTTATACGTTATACGCTATACGTTATACGTTATACGTTATACGTTATACGTTATACGTTATGCGTTATACGCTATACGTTATGCGTTATAGGTCATACCTTATACGTGATACGTCATACGTTATACGTTATACGTTATACGTTATTCGTTATACGTTATACGTTATACGTTATACGTAATACGTTATACGTTATACGTTATACGTTAAACGTTATACGTTATACGTTATACGTTATACGTTATACGCTATACGTTATACGTTGTACGTTATGCGTTATACGTTATGCGTTATACGTTATACGTTATACGTTATACGTTATACGTTATACGTTATACGTTATACGTTATACGTTATACGTTATACGTTATACGTTATACGTTATACGTTATACGTTATACGTTATTCGTTATACGTTATACGTTATACGTTATACGTTATACGTTATACGTTTTACGTTATACGTTATGCGTTATACGTTATACGTTATACGTTATACGTTATACGTTATACGTTATACGTTATTCGTTGTACGTTTTACGTTATACGTTATACGTTATACGTTATACGTTATACGTTACTCGTTATACGTAATATGAAATACGTTATACGTTATTCGTTGTACGTTATACGTTATACGTTATACGTTATACGTTATACGTTATACGTTATACGTTATACGTTACTCGTTATACGTAATATGAAATACGTTTCACGTTATAAGTTATACGTTATACGTTATACGTTATACGTTATACGTTATACGTTATACGTTATACGGTATACGTTATGCGTTATACGTTATACGTTATACGTTATACGTTATACATTATACGTTTTACGTTATACGTTATAAGTTACACGATATACATAATACGTTATACGTTATACGTTATACGTTATACGTTATACGTTATACGTTATACGTTATACGTTATACGTTATACGTTATGCGTTATACGCTATACGTTATGCGTTATAGGTCATACCTTATACGTGATACGTTATACGTTATACGTTATGCGTTATACGTTATACGTTATACGTTATACGTTATACGTTATACGTTATACGTTATACGTTATACGTTATACGTTATACGTTACTCGTTATACGTAATATGTAATACGTTTTACGTTATAAGTTATACGTTATACGTTATACGTTATACGTTATACGTTATACGTTATACGTTATACGTTATACGTTATACGTTATACGTTATACGTTATACGTTATACGTTATTCGTTATACGTTGTACGTTATACGTTATACGTTATACGTTATACGTTATACGATATACGTTATACGTTATACGTTATACGTTATACGTTATACGTTATACGTTATACGTTATACGTTATACGTTATACGTTATACGTTATACGTTATACGTTATACGTTATACGTTATACGTTATACGTTATACGTTATACGTTATACGTTATACGTTATACGTTATACGTTATACGTTATACGTTATACGTTATACGTTATACGTTATACGTTATACGTTATACGTTATACGTTATACGTTATACGTTATACGTTATACGTTATACGTTATTCGATATACGTTATACGTTATACGTTATACGTTATACGTTATACGTTATACGTTATACGTTATACGTTATACGTTATACGTTGTACGTTATACGTTGTACGTTATTCGTTGTACGTTATACGTTATACGTTATACGTTATACGTTATACGTTACTCGTTATACGTAATATGAAATACGTTTCACGTTATAAGTTATACGTTATACGTTATACGTTATACGTTATACGTTATACGTTATACGTTATACGTTATACGTTATACGGTATACGTTATGCGTTATACGTTATACGTTATACGTTATACGTTATACATTATACGTTTTACGTTATACGTTATAAGTTACACGATATACATTATACGTTATACGTTATACGTTATACGTTATACGTTATACGTTATGCGTTATACGTTATACGTTATACGTTATACGTTATACGTTATACGTTATACGTTATACGTTATACGTTATACGTTATACGTTATACGTGATACGTTATACGTTATACGTTATGCGTTATACGCTATACGTTATGCGTTATAGGTCATACCTTATACGTGATACGTCATACGTTATACGTTATGCGTTATACGTTATACGTTATACGTTATACGTTATACGTTATACGTTATACGTTATACGTTATACGTTATACGTTATACGTTACCCGTTATACGTAATATGTAATACGTTTTACGTTATAAGTTATACGTTATACGTTATACGTTATACGTTATACGTTATACGTTATACGTTATACGTTATACGTTATACGTTATACGTTATACGTTATACGGTATACGTTATGCGTTATACGTTATACGTTATACATTATACGTTATACGTTATACGTTTTACGTTATACGTTATAAGTTATACGATATACGTTATACGTTATACGTTATGCGTTTTAGGATATACGTTATACGTTATACGTTATACGTTATACGTTATACGTTATACGTTATACGTTATACGTTATACGTTATACGTTGTACGTTATACGTTATACGTTATACGTTATACGTTATACGATATACGTTATACGTTATACGTTATACGTTATACGTTATACGTTATACGTTATACGTTATACGTTATACGTTATACGTTATACGTTGTACGTTATACGTTATACATTATACGTTATACGTTATACGTTATACGTTATACGTTACTCGTTATACGTAATATGAAATACGTTTCACGTTATAAGTTATACGTTATACGTTATACGTTATACGTTATACGTTATACGTTATACGTTATACGGTATACGTTATGCGTTATACGTTATACGTTATACGTTATACGTTATACGTTATACATCATACGTTTTACGTTATACGTTATAAGTTACACGATATACATTATACGTTATACGTTATACGTTATACGTTATACGTTATACGTTATACGTTATACGTTATACGTTATACGTTACTCGTTATACGTAATATGTAATACGTTTTACGTTATAAGTTATACGTTATACGTTATACGTTATACGTTATACGTTATACGTTATACGTTATACGTTATACGTTATACGTTATACGTTATACGTTATACGTTATACGTTATACGGTATACGTTATGCGTTATACGTTATACGTTATACGTTATACGTTATACGTTATACGTTTTACGTTATACGTTATACGTTATACGATATACGTTATACGTTATACGTTATGCGTTATAGGATATACGTTATACGTTATACGTTATACGTTATACGTTATACGTTATACGTTATACGTTATACGTTATACGTTATTCGTTATACGTTGTACGTTATACGTTATACGTTATACGTTATACGTTATACGATATACGTTATACGTTATACGTTATACGTTATACGTTATACGTTATACGTTATACGTTATACGTTATACGTTATACGTTATACGTTATACGTTATACGTTATACGTTATACGTTATACGTTATACGTTATACGTTATACGTTATACGTTATACGTTATACGTTATACGTTATACGTTATACGTTATACGTTATACGTTATACGTTATACGTTATACGTTATACGTTATACGTTATACGTTATACGTTATACGTTATACGTTATACGTTATACGTTATACGTTATACGTTATACGTTATACGTTATGCGTTATACGCTATACGTTATGCGTTATAGGTCATACCTTATACGTGATACGTCATACGTTATACGTTATGCGTTATACGTTATACGTTATACGTTATACGTTATACGTTATACGTTATACGTTATACGTTATACGTTATACGTTATACGTTATACGTTACTCGTTATACGTAATATGTAATACGTTTTACGTTATAAGTTATACGTTATACGTTATACGTTATACGTTATACGTTATACGTTATACGTTATAGGTTATACGTAATACGTAATGCGTTATACGTTATACGTTATAGGTTACACGTTATACGTTATACGTTATACGTTATTAGTTATACGTTATACGTTATACGTTATACGTTATACGTTATACGTTATACGTTATACGTTATACGTTATGCGTTATACGCTATACGTTATGCGTTATAGGTCATACCTTATACGTGATACGTCATACGTTATACGTTATGCGTTATACGTTATACGTTATACGTTATACGTTATACGTTATACGTTATACGTTATACGTTATACGTTATACGTTATACGTTATACGTTACTCGTTATACGTAATATGTAATACGTTTTACGTTATTCGTTGTACGTTATACGTTATACGTTATACGTTATACGTTATACGTTACTCGTTATACGTAATATGAAATACGTTTCACGTTATAAGTTATACGTTATACGTTATACGTTATACGTTATACGTTATACGTTATACGTTATACGGTACACGTTATGCGTTATACGTTATACGTTATACGTTATACGTTATACATTATACGTTTTACGTTATACGTTATAAGTTACACGATATACATTATACGTTATACGTTATACGTTATACGTTATACTTTATACGTTATGCGTTATACGTTATACGTTATACGTTATACGTTATACGTTATACGTTATACGTTATACGTTATACGTTATACGTTATACGTTATACGTTATACGTTATACGTTATGCGTTATACGCTATACGTTATGCGTTATAGGTCATACCTTATACGTGATACGTCATACGTTATACGTTATGCGTTATACGTTATACGTTATACGTTATACGTTATACGTTATACGTTATACGTTATACGTTATACGTTATACGTTATACGTTATACGTTACTCGTTATACGTAATATGTAATACGTTTTACGTTATAAGTTATACGTTATACGTTATACGTTATACGTTATACGTTATACGTTATACGTTATAGGTTATACGTAATACGTAATGCGTTATACGTTATACGTTATAGGTTACACGTTATACGTTATACGTTATACGTTATTAGTTATACGTTATACGTTATACGTTATACGTTATACGTTATACGTTATACGTTATACGTTATACGTTATACGTTATACGTTATACGATATACGTTATACGTTATACGTTCTACGTTCGACGTTATACGTTGTACGTTATACGTTGTACGTTATACGTTATACGTTATACGTTATACGTTATACGTTATACGTTATACGTTATACGTTATACGTTATACGTTATACGTTATACGTTATACGTTATACGTTATACGATATACGTTATACGTTATTCGTTATACGTTATACGTTATTCGTTGTACGTTATACGTTATACGTTATACGTTATACGTTATACGTTATACGTTACTCGTTATACGTAATATGAAATACGTTTCACGTTATAAGTTATACGTTATACGTTATACATTATACGTTATACGTTATACGTTTACGTTATACGTTATACGTTATACGTTATACGTTATACGCTATACGTTATACGTTGTACGTTATACGTTATACGTTATACGTTATACGTTATACGTTATACGTTATACGTTATACGTTATACATTATACGTTATACGTTATACGTTATACGTTCTACGTTATACGTTGTACGTTATACGTTGTACGTTATACGTTATACGTTATACGTTATACGTTATACGTTATACGTTAAACGTTATACGTTATACGTTATACGTTATACGTTATACGTTATACGTTATACGTTATACGTTATACGTTATACGTTATACGCTATACGTTATACGTTATACGTTATACGTTATACGTTATACGTTATGCGTTATACGCTATACGTTATGCGTTATAGGTCATACCTTATACGTGATACGTCATACGTTATACGTTATACGTTATACGTTATTCGTTATACGTTATACGTTATACGTTATACGTAATACGTTATACGTTATACGTTATACGTTAAACGTTATACGTTATACGTTATACGTTATACGTTATACGTTATACGCTATACGTTATACGTTGTACGTTATGCGTTATACGTTATGCGTTATACGTTATGCGTTATACGTTATACGTTATACGTTATACGTTATACGTTATACGTTATACGTTATACGTTATACGTTATACGTTATACGTTACTCGTTATACGTAATATGAAATACGTTTCACGTTATAAGTTATACGTTATACGTTATACGTTATACGTTATACGTTATACGTTATACGTTATACGTTATACGTTATACGTTATACGTTATTCGTTATACGTTATACGTTATACGTTATACGTTATACGTTATACGTTTTACGTTATACGTTATGCGTTATACGTTATACGTTATACGTTATACGTTATACGTTATACGTTATACGTTATTCGTTGTACGTTTTACGTTATACGTTATACGTTATACGTTATACGTTATACGTTATACGTTATACGTTATACGTTATACGTTACTCGTTATACGTAATATGAAATACGTTTCACGTTATAAGTTATACGTTATACGTTATACGTTATACGTTATACGTTATACGTTATACGTTATACGTTATACGTTACTCGTTATACGTAATATGAGATACGTTTCACGTTATAAGTTATACGTTATACGTTATACATTATACGTTATACGTTATACGTTATACGTTATACGTTATACGTTATACGTTATTCGTTATACGTTATACGTTATACGTTATACGTTATACGTTATACGTTTTACGTTATACGTTATGCGTTATACGTTATACGTTATACGTTATACGTTATACGTTATACGTTATACGTTATTCGTTGTACGTTTTACGTTATACGTTATACGTTATACGTTATACGTTATACGTTATACGTTACTCGTTATACGTAATATGAAATACGTTATACGTTATTCGTTGTACGTTATACGTTATACGTTATACGTTATACGTTATACGTTATACGTTATACGTTACTCGTTATACGTAATATGAAATACGTTTCACGTTATAAGTTATACGTTATACGTTATACGTTATACGTTATACGTTATACGTTATACGTTATACGTTATACGTTATACGTTATACGGTATACGTTATGCGTTATACGTTATACGTTATACGTTATACGTTATACATTATACGTTTTACGTTATACGTTATAAGTTACACGATATACATTATACGTTATACGTTATACGTTATACGTTACACGTTATACGTTATACGTTATACGTTATACGTTATACGTTATACGTTATACGTTATACGTTATGCGTTATACGCTATACGTTATGCGTTATAGGTCATACCTTATACGTGATACGTTATACGTTATACGTTATGCGTTATACGTTATACGTTATACGTTATACGTTATACGTTATACGTTATACGTTATACGTTATACGTTATACGTTATACGTTACTCGTTATACGTAATATGTAATACGTTTTACGTTATAAGTTATACGTTATACGTTATACGTTATACGTTATACGTTATACGTTATACGTTATACGTTATACGTTATACGTTATACGTTATACGTTATACGGTATACGTTATGCGTTATACGTTATACGTTATACGTTATACGTTATACGTTATACGTTTTACGTTATACGTTATACGTTATACGATATACGTTATACGTTATACGTTATGCGTTATAGGATATACGTTATACGTTATACGTTATACGTTATACGTTATACGTTATACGTTATACGTTATACGTTATACGTTATTCGTTATACGTTGTACGTTATACGTTATACGTTATACGTTATACGTTATACGATATACGTTATACGTTATACGTTATACGTTATACGTTATACGTTATACGTTATACGTTATACGTTATACGTTATACGTTATACGTTATACGTTATACGTTATACGTTATACGTTATACGTTATACGTTATACGTTATACGTTATACGTTATACGTTATACGTTATACGTTATACGTTATACGTTATACGTTATACGTTATACGTTATACGTTATACGTTATACGTTATACGTTATACGTTATACGTTATACGTTATACGTTATACGTTATACGTTATACGTTATACGTTATACGTTATACGTTATACGTTATACGTTATACGTTATACGTTATACGTTATACGTTATACGATATACGTTATACGTTGTACGTTATACGTTATACGTTATACGTTATACGTTATACGTTATACGTTATACGTTATACGTTGTACGTTATACGTTGTACGTTATTCGTTGTACGTTATACGTTATACGTTATACGTTATACGTTATACGTTACTCGTTATACGTAATATGAAATACGTTTCACGTTATAAGTTATACGTTATACGTTATACGTTATACGTTATACGTTATACGTTATACGTTATACGTTATACGGTATACGTTATGCGTTATACGTTATACGTTATACGTTATACGTTATACATTATACGTTTTACGTTATACGTTATAAGTTACACGATATACATTATACGTTATACGTTATACGTTATACGTTATACGTTATACGTTATACGTTATACGTTATACGTTATACGTTATACGTTATACGTTATACGTTATACGTTATACGTTATACGTTATACGTTATACGTTATGCGTTATACGCTATACGTTATGCGTTATAGGTCATACCTTATACGTGATACGTCATACGTTATACGTTATGCGTTATACGTTATACGTTATACGTTATACGTTATACGTTATACGTTATACGTTATACGTTATACGTTATACGTTATACGTTACCCGTTATACGTAATATGTAATACGTTTTACGTTATAAGTTATACGTTATACGTTATACGTTATACGTTATACGTTATACGTTATACGTTATACGTTATACGTTATACGTTATACGTTATACGTTATACGGTATACGTTATGCGTTATACGTTATACGTTATACATTATACGTTATACGTTATACGTTTTACGTTATACGTTATAAGTTATACGATATACGTTATACGTTATACGTTATGCGTTTTAGGATATACGTTATACGTTATACGTTATACGTTATACGTTATACGTTATACGTTATACGTTATACGTTATACGTTGTACGTTATACGTTATACGTTATACGTTATACGTTATACGATATACGTTATACGTTATACGTTATACGTTATACGTTATACGTTATACGTTATACGTTATACGTTATACGTTATACGTTATACGTTATACGTTGTACGTTATACGTTATACATTATACGTTATACGTTATACGTTATACGTTATACGTTACTCGTTATACGTAATATGAAATACGTTTCACGTTATAAGTTATACGTTATACGTTATACGTTATACGTTATACGTTATACGTTATACGTTATACGGTATACGTTATGCGTTATACGTTATACGTTATACGTTATACGTTATACGTTATACGTTATACATCATACGTTTTACGTTATACGTTATAAGTTACACGATATACATTATACGTTATACGTTATACGTTATACGTTATACGTTATACGTTATACGTTATACGTTATACGTTATACGTTACTCGTTATACGTAATATGTAATACGTTTTACGTTATAAGTTATACGTTATACGTTATACGTTATACGTTATACGTTATACGTTATACGTTATACGTTATACGTTATACGTTATACGTTATACGTTATACGTTATACGTTATACGGTATACGTTATGCGTTATACGTTATACGTTATACGTTATACGTTATACGTTATACGTTTTACGTTATACGTTATACGTTATACGATATACGTTATACGTTATACGTTATGCGTTATAGGATATACGTTATACGTTATACGTTATACGTTATACGTTATACGTTATACGTTATACGTTATACGTTATACGTTATTCGTTATACGTTGTACGTTATACGTTATACGTTATACGTTATACGTTATACGATATACGTTATACGTTATACGTTATACGTTATACGTTATACGTTATACGTTATACGTTATACGTTATACGTTATACGTTATACGTTATACGTTATACGTTATACGTTATACGTTATACGTTATACGTTATACGTTATACGTTATACGTTATACGTTATACGTTATACGTTATACGTTATACGTTACTCGTTATACGTAATATGTAATACGTTTTACGTTATAAGTTATACGTTATACGTTATACGTTATACGTTATACGTTATACGTTATACGTTATACGTTATACGTTATACGTTATACGTTATACGTTATACGGTATACGTTATGCGTTATACGTTATACGTTATACGTTATACGTTATACGTTATACGTTTTACGTTATACGTTATACGTTATACGATATACGTTATACGTTATACGTTATGCGTTATAGGATATACGTTATACGTTATACGTTATACGTTATACGTTATACGTTATACGTTATACGTTATACGTTATACGTTATTCGTTATACGTTGTACGTTATACGTTATACGTTATACGTTATACGTTATACGATATACGTTATACGTTATACGTTATACGTTATACGTTATACGTTATACGTTATACGTTATACGTTATACGTTATACGTTATACGTTATACGTTATACGTTATACGTTATACGTTATACGTTATACGTTATACGTTATACGTTATACGTTATACGTTATACGTTATACGTTATACGTTATACGTTATACGTTATACGTTATACGTTATACGTTATACGTTATACGTTATACGTTATACGTTATACGTTATACGTTATACGTTATACGTTATACGTTATACGTTATACGTTATACGTTATACGTTATACGATATACGTTATACGTTATACGTTATACGTTATACGTTATACGTTATACGTTATACGTTATACGTTATACGTTATACGTTGTACGTTATACGTTGTACGTTATTCGTTGTACGTTATACGTTATACGTTATACGTTATACGTTATACGTTACTCGTTATACGTAATATGAAATACGTTTCACGTTATAAGTTATACGTTATACGTTATACGTTATACGTTATACGTTATACGTTATACGTTATACGTTATACGTTATACGTTATACGGTATACGTTATGCGTTATACGTTATACGTTATACGTTATACGTTATACATTATACGTTTTACGTTATACGTTATAAGTTACACGATATACATTATACGTTATACGTTATACGTTATACGTTATACGTTATACGTTATGCGTTATACGTTATACGTTATACGTTATACGTTATACGTTATACGTTATACGTTATACGTTATACGTTATACGTTATACGTTATACGTTAAACGTTATACGTTATACGTTATGCGTTATACGCTATACGTTATGCGTTATAGGTCATACCTTATACGTGATACGTCATACGTTATACGTTATGCGTTATACGTTATACGTTATACGTTATACGTTATACGTTATACGTTATACGTTATACGTTATACGTTATACGTTATACGTTATACGTTATACGTTATACGTTACCCGTTATACGTAATATGTAATACGTTTTACGTTATAAGTTATACGTTATACGTTATACGTTATACGTTATACGTTATACGTTATACGTTATACGTTATACGTTATACGTTATACGTTATACGTTATACGGTATACGTTATGCGTTATACGTTATACGTTATACATTATACGTTATACGTTATACGTTTTACGTTATACGTTATAAGTTATACGATATACGTTATACGTTATACCTTATGCGTTTTAGGATATACGTTATACGTTATACGTTATACGTTATACGTTATACGTTATACGTTATACGTTATACGTTATACGTTATACGTTGTACGTTATACGTTATACGTTATACGTTATACGTTATACGATATACGTTATACGTTATACGTTATACGTTATACGTTATACGTTATACGTTATACGTTATACGTTATACGTTATACGTTATACGTTATACGTTGTACGTTATACGTTATACATTATACGTTATACGTTATACGTTATACGTTATACGTTACTCGTTATACGTAATATGAAATACGTTTCACGTTATAAGTTATACGTTATACGTTATACGTTATACGTTATACGTTATACGTTATACGTTATACGGTATACGTTATGCGTTATACGTTATACGTTATACGTTATACGTTATACGTTATACATCATACGTTTTACGTTATACGTTATAAGTTACACGATATACATTATACGTTATACGTTATACGTTATACGTTATACGTTATACGTTATACGTTATACGTTATACGTTATACGTTATACGTTACTCGTTATACGTAATATGTAATACGTTTTACGTTATAAGTTATACGTTATACGTTATACGTTATACGTTATACGTTATACGTTATACGTTATACGTTATACGTTATACGTTATACGTTATACGTTATACGTTATACGTTATACGGTATACGTTATGCGTTATACGTTATACGTTATATGTTATACGTTATACGTTATACGATTTACGTTATACGTTATACGTTATACGATATACGTTATACGTTATACGCTATGCGTTATAGGATATACGTTATACGTTATACGTTATACGTTATACGTTATACGTTATACGTTATACGTTATACGTTATACGTTATTCGTTATACGTTGTACGTTATACGTTATACGTTATACGTTATACGTTATACGATATACGTTATACGTTATACGTTATACGTTATACGTTATACGTTATACGTTATACGTTATACGTTATACGTTGTACGTTATACGTTATACGTTATACGTTATACGTTATACGTTATACGTTATACGTTATACGTTATACGTTATACGTTATACGTTATACGTTATACGTTATACGTTATACGTTATACGTTATACGTTATACGTTATACGTTATACGTTATACGTTATACGTTATACGTTATACGTTATACGTTATACGTTATACGTTATACGTTATACGTTATACGTTATACGTTATACGTTATACGTTATACGTTATACGTTATACGTTATACGTTATACGTTATACGTTATACGTTATACGTTATACGTTATACGTTATACGTTATACGTTATACGTTATACGTTATACGTTATACGTTATACGTTATACGTTATACGTTATACGTTATACGTTATACGTTATACGTTATACGTTATACGTTATACGTTGTACGTTATTCGTTGTACGTTATACGTTATACGTTATACGTTATACGTTATACGTTACTCGTTATACGTAATATGAAATACGTTTCACGTTATAAGTTATACGTTATACGTTATACGTTATACGTTATACGTTATACGTTATACGTTATACGGTACACGTTATGCGTTATACGTTATACGTTATACGTTATACGTTATACATTATACGTTTTACGTTATACGTTATAAGTTACACGATATACATTATACGTTATACGTTATACGTTATACGTTATACTTTATACGTTATGCGTTATACGTTATACGTTATACGTTATACGTTATACGTTATACGTTATACGTTATACGTTATACGTTATACGTTATACGTTATACGTTATACGTTATACGTTATACGTTATACGTTATGCGTTATACGCTATACGTTATGCGTTATAGGTCATACCTTATACGTGATACGTCATACGTTATACGTTATGCGTTATACGTTATACGTTATACGTTATACGTTATACGTTATACGTTATACGTTATACGTTATACGTTATACGTTATACGTTACTCGTTATACGTAATATGTAATACGTTTTACGTTATAAGTTATACGTTATACGTTATACGTTATACGTTATACGTTATACGTTATACGTTATAGGTTATACGTAATACGTAATGCGTTATACGTTATACGTTATAGGTTACACGTTATACGTTATACGTTATACGTTATAAGTTATACGTTATACGTTATACGTTATACGTTATACGTTATACGTTATACGTTATACGTTATACGTTATACGTTATACGTTATACGTTATACGTTATACGATATACGTTATACGTTATACGTTCTACGTTCGACGTTATACGTTGTACGTTATACGTTGTACGTTATACGTTATACGTTATACGTTATACGTTATACGTTATACGTTATACGTTATACGTTATACGTTATACGTTATACGTTATACGTTATACGTTATACGTTATACGTTATACGATATACGTTATACGTTATTCGTTATACGTTATACGTTATTCGTTGTACGTTATACGTTATACGTTATACGTTATACGTTATACGTTATACGTTACTCGTTATACGTAATATGAAATACGTTTCACGTTATAAGTTATACGTTATACGTTATACATTATACGTTATACGTTATACGTTTACGTTATACGTTATACGTTATACGTTATACGTTATACGCTATACGTTATACGTTGTACGTTATACGTTATACGTTATACGTTATACGTTATACGTTATACGCTATACGTTATACGTTGTACGTTATGCGTTATACGTTATGCGTTATACGTTATACGTTATACGTTATACGTTATACGTTATACGTTATACGTTATACGTTATACGTTATACGTTATACGTTATACGTTATACGTTATACGTTATACGTTATACGTTATTCGTTATACGTTATACGTTATACGTTATACGTTATACGTTATACGTTTTACGTTATACGTTATGCGTTATACGTTATACGTTATACGTTATACGTTATACGTTATACGTTATACGTTATTCGTTGTACGTTTTACGTTATACGTTATACGTTATACGTTATACGTTATACGTTACTCGTTATACGTAATATGAAATACGTTATACGTTATTCGTTGTACGTTATACGTTATACGTTATACGTTATACGTTATACGTTATACGTTATACGTTACTCGTTATACGTAATATGAAATACGTTTCACGTTATAAGTTATACGTTATACGTTATACGTTATACGTTATACGTTATACGTTATACGTTATACGTTATACGTTATACGGTATACGTTATGCGTTATACGTTATACGTTATACGTTATACGTTATACATTATACGTTTTACGTTATACGTTATAAGTTACACGATATACATTATACGTTATACGTTATACGTTATACGTTATACGTTATACGTTATACGTTATACGTTATACGTTATACGTTATACGTTATGCGTTATACGCTATACGTTATGCGTTATAGGTCATACCTTATACGTGATACGTTATACGTTATACGTTATGCGTTATACGTTATACGTTATACGTTATACGTTATACGTTATACGTTATACGTTATACGTTATACGTTATACGTTATACGTTACTCGTTATACGTAATATGTAATACGTTTTACGTTATAAGTTATACGTTATACGTTATACGTTATACGTTATACGTTATACGTTATACGTTATACGTTATACGTTATACGTTATACGTTATACGTTATACGGTATACGTTATGCGTTATACGTTATACGTTATACGTTATACGTTATACGTTATACGTTTTACGTTATACGTTATACGTTATACGATATACGTTATACGTTATACGTTATGCATTATAGGATATACGTTATACGTTATACGTTATACGTTATACGTTATACGCTATAAGTTACACGATATACATTATACGTTATACGTTGTACGTTATGCGTTATACGTTATGCGTTATACGTTATACGTTATACGTTATACGTTGTACGTTATACGTTATACGATATACGTTATACGTTATACGTTGTACGTTATACGTTATACGTTATACGTTCTACGTTATACGTTTTACGTTATACGTTATGCGTTATACGTTATACATTATACGTTATACGTTATACGTTATACGTTATACGTTATTCGTTGTACGTTATACGTTATACGTTATACGTTATACGTTATACGTTATACGTTACTCGTTATACGTGATATGAAATACGTTTCACGTTATAAGTTATACGTTATACGTTATACGTTATACGTTATACGTTATACGTTTTACGTTATACGTTATACGTTATACGGTATACGTTATGCGTTATACGTTATACGTTATACGTTATACGTTATACATTATACGTTTTACATTATACGTTATAAGTTACACGATATACATTATACGTTATACGTTGTACGTTATGCGTTATACGTTATGCGTTATACGTTATACGTTATACGTTATACGTTGTACGTTATACGTTATACGATATACGTTATACGTTATACGTTGTACGTTATACGTTATACGTTATACGTTCTACGTTATACGTTGTACGTTATACGTTGTACGTTATACGTTATACGTTATACGTTATACGTTTTACGTTATACGTTATACGTTATACGTTATACGTTATACGTTATACGTTATACGTTATACGTTATACGTTATACGTTATACGATATACGTTATACGTTATTCGTTATACGTTATACGTTATACGTTATACGTTATACGTTATACGTTATACGTTTTACGTTATACGTTATACGTTATACGTTATACATTATACGTTATACGTTATACGTTATACGTTATACGTTATACGTTATTCGTTGTACGTTATACGTTATACGTAATACGTTATACGTTATACGTTATACGTTACTCGTTATAGGTAATATGAAATACGTTTCACGTTATAAGTTATACGTTATACGTTATACGTTATACGTTATACGTTATACGTTATACGTTATACGTTATACGTTATACGGTATACGTTATGCGTTATACGTTATACGTTATACGTTATACGTTATACATTATACGTTTTACGTTATACGTTATAAGTTACACGATATACATTATACGTTATACGTTATACGTTATACGTTATACGTTATACGTTATACGTTATACGTTATACGTTATACGTTATACGTTATACGTTATACGTTATACGTTATACGTTATACGTTATACGTTATACGTTATACGTTATACGTTATACGTTATACGTTATACGTTATGCGTTATACGCTATACGTTATGCGTTATAGGTCATACCTTATACGTGATACGTCATACGTTATACGTTATGCGTTATACGTTATACGTTATACGTTATACGTTATACGTTATACGTTATACGTTATACGTTATACGTTATACGTTATACGTTACTCGTTATACGTAATATGTAATACGTTTTACGTTATAAGTTATACGTTATACGTTATACGTTATACGTTATACGTTATACGTTATACGTTATACGTTATACGTTATACGTTATACGTTATACGGTATACGTTATGCGTTATACGTTATACGTTATACGTTATACGTTATACGTTATACGTTTTACGTTATACGTTATACGTTATACGATATACGTTATACGTTATACGTTATACGTTATAGGTAATACGTTATACGTTATACGTTATACGTTATACGTTATACGTTATACGTTATACGTTATACGTTATACGTTATACGTTATACGTTATACGTTATACGTTGTACGTTATACGTTATACGTTATACGATATACGTTATACGATATACGTTATACGTTATACGTTATACGTTATACGTTATACGTTATACGTTATACGTTATACGTTATACGTTATACGTTATACGTTATACGTTATACGTTATACGTTGTACGTTATACGTTATACGTTATACGTTATACGTTATACGTTATACGTTATACGTTATACGTTGTACGTTATACGTTATACGTTATACGTTATACGTTATACGTTCTACGTTATACGTTATACGTTATACGTTATACGTTATACGTTATACGTTATACGTTATACGTTATGCGTTATACGCTATACGTTATGCGTTATAGGTCATACCTTATACGTGATACGTCATACGTTATACGTTATGCGTTATACGTTATACGTTATACGTTATACGTTATACGTTTTACGTTATACGTTATACGTTATACGTTATACGTTATACGTTATACGTTATACGTTATACGTTATACGTTATACGTTACTCGTTATACGTAATATGTAATACGTTTTACGTTATAAGTTATACGTTATACGTTGTACGTTATACGTTATACGTTATACGTTATACGTTATACGATATACGTTATACGTTATACGTTATACGTTATACGTTATACGTTATACGTTATACGTTATACGTTACTCGTTATACGTAATATGTAATACGTTTTACGTTATAAGTTATACGTTATACGTTATACGTTATACGTTATACGTTATACGTTATACGTTATACGTTATACGTTATACATTATACGTTTTACGTTATACGTTATAAGTTACACGATATACATTATACGTTATACGTTATACGTTATACGTTATACGTTATACGTTATACGTTATACGTTATACGTTATACGTTATACGTTATACGTTATACGTTATACGTTATACGTTATACGTTATACGTTATACGTTATACGTTATACGTTATACGTTATAGGTTATACGTTATACGTTATACGTTATACGTTATACGTTATGCGTTATACGCTATACGTTATGCGTTATAGGTCATACCTTATACGTGATACGTCATACGTTATACGTTATGCGTTATACGTTATACGTTATACGTTATACGTTATACGTTTTACGTTATACGTTATACGTTATACGTTATACGTTACTCGTTATACGTAATATGTAATACGTTTTACGTTATACGTTTTACGTTATACGTTATACGTTATACGTTATACGATATACGTTATACGTTATACGTTATGCGTTATAGGATATACGTTATACGTTATACGTTATACGTTATACGTTATACGTTATACGTTATACGTTATACGTTATACGTTATACGTTATACGTTGTACGTTATACGTTATACGTTATACGTTATACGTTATACGATATACGTTATACGTTATACGTTAAACGTTATACGTTATACGTTATACGTTATACGTTATACGTTATACGTTATACGTTATACGTTATACGTTATACGTTATACGTTATACGTTATACGTTATAGGTCATACCTTATACGTGATACGTCATACGTTATACGTTATGCGTTATACGTTATACGTTATACGTTATACGTTACACGTTTTACGTTATACGTTATACGTTATACGTTATACGTTATACGTTACTCGTTATACGTAATATGTAATACGTTTTACGTTATACGTTTTACGTTATACGTTATACGTTATACGTTATACGATATACGTTATACGTTATACGTTATGCGTTATAGGATATACGTTATACGTTATACGTTATACGTTATACGTTATACGTTATACGTTATACGTTATACGTTATACGTTATACGTTATACGTTATACGTTGTACGTTATACGTTATACGTTATACGTTATACGTTATACGTTATACGTTACTCGTTATACGTAATATGAAATACGTTTCACGTTATAAGTTATACGTTATACGTTATACGTTATACGTTATACGTTATACGTTATACGTTATACGTTATACGGTATACGTTATGCGTTATACGTTATACGTTATACGTTATACGTTATACATTATACGTTTTACGTTATACGTTATAAGTTACACGATATACATTATACGTTATACGTTGTACGTTATGCGTTATACGTTATGCGTTATACGTTATACGTTATACGTTATACGTTGTACGTTATACGTTATACGATATACGTTATACGTTATACGTTGTACGTTATACGTTATACGTTATACGTTATACGTTCTACGTTATACGTTTTACGTTATACGTTATGCGTTATACGTTATACATTATACGTTATACGTTATACGTTATACGTTATACGTTATTCGTTGTACGTTATACGTTATACGTTGTACGTTATACGTTATACGTTATACGTTACTCGTTATACGTAATATGAAATACGTTTCACGTTATAAGTTATACGTTATACGTTATACGTTATACGTTATACGTTATACGTTATACGTTTTACGTTATACGTTATACGTTATACGGTATACGTTATGCGTTATACGTTATACGTTATACGTTATACGTTATACATTATACGTTTTACATTATACGTTATAAGTTACACGATATACATTATACGTTATACGTTGTACGTTATGCGTTATACGTTATACGTTATTCGTTGTACGTTATACGTTATACGTTATACGTTATACGTTATACGTTATACGTTATACGTTATACGTTATACGTTATACGTTCTACGTTATACGTTGTACGTTATACGTTGTACGTTATACGTTGTACGTTCTACGTTGTATGTTATACGTTATACGTTATACGTTATACGTTATACGTTATACGTTATACGTTATACGTTATACGTTATACGTTATACGTTATACGTTATACGTTATACGATATACGTTATACGTTTTTCGTTATACGTTATACGTTATACGTTATACGTTATACGTTATACGTTTTACGTTATACGTTATACGTTATACGTTATACGTTATACGTTATACGTTATACGTTATACGTTATACGTTATACGTTATTCGTTGTACGTTATACGTTATACGTTATACGTTATACGTTATACGTTATACGTTACTCGTTATACGTAATATGAAATACGTTTCACGTTATAAGTTATACGTTATACGTTATACGTTATACGTTATACGTTATACGTTATACGTTATACGGTATACGTTATGCGTTATACGTTATACGTTATACGTTATACGTTATGCATTATACGTTTTACGTTATACGTTATAAGTTACACGATATACATTATACGTTATACGTTATACGTTATACGTTATACGTTATACGTTATACGTTATACGTTATACGTTATACGTTATACGTTATACGTTATACGTTATACGTTATACGTTATACGTTATACGTTATACGTTATACGTTATGCGTTATACGCTATACGTTATGCGTTATAGGTCATACCTTATACGTGATACGTCATACGTTATACGTTATGCGTTATACGTTATACGTTATACGTTATACGTTATACGTTATACGTTATACGTTCTACGTTATACGTTATACGTTATACGTTACTCGTTATACGTAATATGTAATACGTTTTACGTTATAAGTTATATGTTATACGTTATACGTTATACGTTATACGTTATACGTTATACGTTATACGTTATACGTTATACGTTATACGTTATACGGTATACGTTATGCGTTATACGCTATACGTTATACGTTATACGTTATACGTTATACGTTTTACGTTATACGTTATACGTTATACGATATACGTTATACGTTATACGTTATGCGTTATAGGATATACGTTATACGTTATACGTTATACGTTATACGTTATACGTTATACGTTATACGTTATACGTTATACGTTACTCGTTATACGTAATATGAAATACGTTTCACGTTATAAGTTATACGTTATACGTTATACGTTATACGTTATACGTTATACGTTATACGTTATACGGTATACGTTATGCGTTATACGTTATACGTTATACGTTATACGTTATACATTATACGTTTTACGTTATACGTTATAAGTTACACGATATACATTATACGTTATACGTTGTACGTTATACGTTATACGTTATACGTTATACGTTATACGTTATACGTTATACGATATACGTTATACGTTATTCGTTATACGTTATACGTTATACGTTATACGTTATACGTTATACGTTTTACGTTATACTTTATACGTTATACGTTATACATTATACGTTATACGTTATACGTTATACGTTATACGTTATTCGTTGTACGTTATACGTTATACGTTATACGTTATACGTTATACGTTATACGTTATACGTTACTCGTTATACGTAATATGAAATACGTTTCACGTTATAAGTTATACGTTATACGTTATACGTTATACGTTATACGTTATACGTTATACGTTATACGGTATACGTTATGCGTTATACGTTATACGTTATACGTTATACGTTATACATTATACGTTTTACGTTATACGTTATAAGTTACACGATATACATTATACGTTATACGTTATACGTTATACGTTATACGTTATACGTTATTCGTTATACGTTATACGTTATACGTTATACGTTATACGTTATACGTTATACGTTATACGTTATACGTTATACGTTATACGTTATACGTTATGCGTTATACGCTATACGTTAGGCGTTATAGGTCATACCTTATACGTGATACGTCATACGTTATACGTTATGCGTTATACGTTATACGTTATACGTTATACGTTATACGTTATACGTTATACGTTATACGTTATACGTTATACGTTATACGTTATACGTTACTCGTTATACGTAATATGTAATACGTTTTACGTTATAAGTTATACGTTATACGTTATACGTTATACATTATACGTTATACGTTATACGTTATACGTTACACGTTATACGTTATACGTTATACGTTATACGTTATACGTTATACGTTATACGTTATACGTTAAACGTTATACGTTAAACGTTATACGTTATACGTTGTACGTTATACGTTATACGTTATACGTTATACGTTATACGTTATACGTTATACGTTATACGTTATACGTTATACGTTATACGTTATACGTTATACGTTATACGTTATACGTTATACGTTATACGTTATACGTTATACGTTATACGTTCTACGATATACGTTATACGTTATACGTTGTACGTTATACGTTGTACGTTATACGTTGTACGTTATACGTTATACGTTATACGTTATACGTTATACGTTATACGTTATACGTTATACGTTATACGTTATACGTTATACGTTATACGTTATACGTTATACGTTATACGTTATACGTTATACGTTATACGTTATACGTTATACGTTATACGTTATACGTTATACGTTATACGTTATACGTTATACGTTATACGTTATACGTTATACGTTATACGTTCTATGTTATACGTTCTACGTTATACGTTGTACGTTATACGTTGTACGTTATACGTTGTACGTTATACGTTGTACGTTATACGTTATACGTTATACGTTATACGTTATACGTTATACATTATACGTTATACTTTATACGTTATACGTTATACGTTATTCGTTGTACGTTATACGTTATACGTTATACGTTATACGTTATACGTTATACGTTACTCGTTATACGCAATATGAAATACGTTTCACGTTATAAGTTATACGTTATACGTTATACGTTATACGTTATACGTTATACGTTATACGTTATACGTTATACGTTATACGGTATACGTTATGCGTTATACGTTATACGTTATACGTTATACGTTATACGTTATACAATATACGTTTTACGTTATACGTTATAAGTTACACGATATACATTATACGTTATACGTTATACGTTATACGTTATACGTTATACGTTATACGTAATATGTAATACGTTTTACGTTATAAGTTATACGTTATACGTTATACGTTATACGTTATACGTTATACGTTATACGTTATACGTTATACGTTATACGTTATACGTTATACGGTATACGTTATGCGTTATACGTTATACGTTATACGTTATACGTTATACGTTATACGTTTTACGTTATACGTTATACGTTATACGATATACGTTATACGTTATACGTTATGCGTTATAGGATATACGTTATACGTTATACGTTATACGTTATACGTTATACGTTATACGTTATACGTTATACGTTATACGTTATACGTTATACGTTATACGTTATACGTTGTACGTTATACGTTATACGTTATACGATATACGTTATACGATATACGTTATACGTTATACGTTATACGTTATACGTTATACGTTATACGTTATACGTTATACGTTATACGTTATACGTTATACGTTATACGTTATACGTTATACGTTATACGTTGTACGTTATACGTTATACGTTATACGTTATACGTTATACGTTATACGTTATACGTTATACGTTGTACGTTATACGTTATACGTTATACGTTATACGTTATACGTTATACGTTATACGTTATACGTTATACGTTATACGTTATACGTTATACGTTATACGTTATGCGTTATACGCTATACGTTATGCGTTATAGGTCATACCTTATACGTGATACGTCATACGTTATACGTTATGCGTTATACGTTATACGTTATACGTTATACGTTATACGTTTTACGTTATACGTTATACGTTATACGTTAAACGTTATACGTAATACGTTATACGTTATACGTTATACGTTATACGTTATACGTTACTCGTTATACGTAATATGTAATACGTTTTACGTTATAAGTTATACGTTATACGTTATACGTTATACGTTATACGTTATACGTTATACGTTATACGTTATACGTTATACGTTATACGTTATACGTTATACGTTATACGTTGTACGTTATACGTTATACGTTATACGTTATACGTTATACGTTATACGTTATACGTTATACGTTATACGTTACTCGTTATACGTAATATGTAATACGTTTTACGTTATAAGTTATACGTTATACGTTATACGTTATACGTTATACGTTATACGTTATACGTTATACGTTATACGTTATACATTATACGTTTTACGTTATACGTTATAAGTTACACGATATACATTATACGTTATACGTTATACGTTATACGTTATACGTTATACGTTATACGTTATACGTTATACGTTATACGTTATACGTTATACGTTATACGTTATACGTTATACGTTATACGTTATACGTTATACGTTATACGTTATACGTTATACGTTATACGTTATACGTTATACGTTATACGTTATACGTTATGCGTTATACGCTATACGTTATGCGTTATAGGTCATACCTTATACGTGATACGTCATACGTTATACGTTATGCGTTATACGTTATACGTTATACGTTATACGTTATACGTTTTACGTTATACGTTATACGTTATACGTTATACGTTACTCGTTATACGTTATACGTTATACGTTATACGTTATACGTTATACGTTATACGTTATACGTTATACGTTATACGTTATACGTTATACGTTATACGTTATACGTTATACGTTATACGTTATACGTTATACGTTATACGTTATACGTTATACGTTATACGTTATACGTTATACGTTCTACGTTATACGTTATACGTTATACGTTCTACGTTATACGTTTTACGTTATACGTTATGCGTTATACGTTATACATTATACGTTATACGTTATACGTTATACGTTATACGTTATTCGTTGTACGTTATACGTTATACGTTATACGTTATACGTTATACGTTATACGTTACTCGTTATACGTAATATGAAATACGTTTCACGTTATAAGTTATACGTTATACGTTATACGTTATACGTTATACGTTATACGTTTTACGTTATACGTTATACGTTATACGGTATACGTTATGCGTTATACGTTATACGTTATACGTTATACGTTATACATTATACGTTTTACATTATACGTTATAAGTTACACGATATACATTATACGTTATACGTTGTACGTTATGCGTTATACGTTATGCGTTATACGTTATACGTTATACGTTATACGTTGTACGTTATACGTTATACGATATACGTTATACGTTATACGTTATACGTTAAACGTTATACGTTAAACGTTATACGTTATACGTTGTACGTTATACGTTATACGTTATACGTTATACGTTATACGTTATACGTTATACGTTATACGTTATACGTTATACGTTATACGTTATACGTTATACGTTATACGTTATACGTTATACGTTATACGTTATACGTTATACGTTATACGTTCTACGATATACGTTATACGTTATACGTTGTACGTTATACGTTGTACGTTATACGTTGTACGTTATACGTTATACGTTATACGTTATACGTTATACGTTATACGTTATACGTTATACGTTATACGTTATACGTTATACGTTATACGTTATACGTTATACGTTATACGTTATACGTTATACGTTATACGTTATACGTTATACGTTATACGTTATACGTTATACGTTATACGTTATACGTTATACGCTATACGTTATACGTTATACGTTATACGTTCTATGTTATACGTTCTACGTTATACGTTGTACGTTATACGTTGTACGTTATACGTTGTACGTTATACGTTGTACGTTATACGTTATACGTTATACGTTATACGTTATACGTTATACATTATACGTTATACTTTATACGTTATACGTTATACGTTATTCGTTGTACGTTATACGTTATACGTTATACGTTATACGTTATACGTTATACGTTACTCGTTATACGCAATATGAAATACGTTTCACGTTATAAGTTATACGTTATACGTTATACGTTATACGTTATACGTTATACGTTATACGTTATACGTTATACGTTATACGGTATACGTTATGCGTTATACGTTATACGTTATACGTTATACGTTATACGTTATACAATATACGTTTTACGTTATACGTTATAAGTTACACGATATACATTATACGTTATACGTTATACGTTATACGTTATACGTTATACGTTATACGTAATATGTAATACGTTTTACGTTATAAGTTATACGTTATACGTTATACGTTATACGTTATACGTTATACGTTATACGTTATACGTTATACGTTATACGTTATACGTTATACGGTATACGTTATGCGTTATACGTTATACGTTATACGTTATACGTTATACGTTATACGTTTTACGTTATACGTTATACGTTATACGATATACGTTATACGTTATACGTTATGCGTTATAGGATATACGTTATACGTTATACGTTATACGTTATACGTTATACGTTATACGTTATACGTTATACGTTATACGTTATACGTTATACGTTATACGTTATACGTTGTACGTTATACGTTATACGTTATACGATATACGTTATACGATATACGTTATACGTTATACGTTATACGTTATACGTTATACGTTATACGTTATACGTTATACGTTATACGTTATACGTTATACGTTATACGTTATACGTTATACGTTATACGTTGTACGTTATACGTTATACGTTATACGTTATACGTTATACGTTATACGTTATACGTTATACGTTATACGTTGTACGTTATACGTTATACGTTATACGTTATACGTTATACGTTATACGTTATACGTTATACGTTATACGTTATACGTTATACGTTATACGTTATACGTTATGCGTTATACGCTATACGTTATGCGTTATAGGTCATACCTTATACGTGATACGTCATACGTTATACGTTATGCGTTATACGTTATACGTTATACGTTATACGTTATACGTTTTACGTTATACGTTATACGTTATACGTTATACGTTATACGTAATACGTTATACGTTATACGTTATACGTTATACGTTATACGTTACTCGTTATACGTAATATGTAATACGTTTTACGTTATAAGTTATACGTTATACGTTATACGTTATACGTTATACGTTATACGTTATACGTTATACGTTATACGTTATACGTTATACGTTATACGTTATACGTTATACGTTGTACGTTATACGTTATACGTTATACGTTATACGTTATACGTTATACGTTATACGTTATACGTTATACGTTACTCGTTATACGTAATATGTAATACGTTTTACGTTATAAGTTATACGTTATACGTTATACGTTATACGTTATACGTTATACGTTATACGTTATACGTTATACGTTATACATTATACGTTTTACGTTATACGTTATAAGTTACACGATATACATTATACGTTATACGTTATACGTTATACGTTATACGTTATACGTTATACGTTATACGTTATACGTTATACGTTATACGTTATACGTTATACGTTATACGTTATACGTTATACGTTATACGTTATACGTTATACGTTATACGTTATACGTTATACGTTATACGTTATACGTTATACGTTATACGTTATACGTTATGCGTTATACGCTATACGTTATGCGTTATAGGTCATACCTTATACGTGATACGTCATACGTTATACGTTATGCGTTATACGTTATACGTTATACGTTATACGTTATACGTTTTACGTTATACGTTATACGTTATACGTTATACGTTACTCGTTATACGTTATACGTTATACGTTATACGTTATACGTTATACGTTATACGTTATACGTTATACGTTATACGTTATACGTTATACGTTATACGTTATACGTTATACGTTATACGTTATACGTTATACGTTATACGTTATACGTTATACGTTATACGTTATACGTTATACGTTCTACGTTATACGTTATACGTTATACGTTCTACGTTATACGTTTTACGTTATACGTTATGCGTTATACGTTATACATTATACGTTATACGTTATACGTTATACGTTATACGTTATTCGTTGTACGTTATACGTTATACGTTATACGTTATACGTTATACGTTATACGTTACTCGTTATACGTAATATGAAATACGTTTCACGTTATAAGTTATACGTTATACGTTATACGTTATACGTTATACGTTATACGTTTTACGTTATACGTTATACGTTATACGGTATACGTTATGCGTTATACGTTATACGTTATACGTTATACGTTATACATTATACGTTTTACATTATACGTTATAAGTTACACGATATACATTATACGTTATACGTTGTACGTTATGCGTTATACGTTATGCGTTATACGTTATACGTTATACGTTATACGTTGTACGTTATACGTTATACGATATACGTTATACGTTATACGTTGTACGTTATACGTTATACGTTATACGTTCTACGTTATACGTTGTACGTTATACGTTGTACGTTATACGTTATACGTTATACGTTATACGTTTTACGTTATACGTTATACGTTATACGTTATACGTTATACGTTATACGTTATACGTTATACGTTATACGTTATACGTTATACGATATACGTTATACGTTATTCGTTATACGGTATACGTTATACGTTATACGTTATACGTTATACGTTTTACGTTATACGTTATACGTTATACGTTATACATTATACGTTATACGTTATACGTTATACGTTATACGTTATTCGTTGTACGTTATACGTTATACGTTATACGTTATACGTTATACGTTATACGTTATACGTTATACGTTATACGTTATACGTTATACGTTATACGTTATACGTTATACGTTATACGAAATGCGTTATACGCTATACGTTATGCGTTATAGGTCATACCTTATACGTGATACGTCATACGTTATACGTTATGCGTTATACGTTATACGTTATACGTTATACGTTATACGTTATACGTTATACGTTATACGTTATACGTTATACGTTATACGTTATACGTTATGCGTTATACGCTATACGTTATGCGTTATAGGTCATACCTTATACGTGATACGTCATACGTTATACGTTATGCGTTATACGTTATACGTTATACGTTATACGTTATACGTTTTACGTTGTACGTTATACGTTGTACGTTATACGTTGTACGTTATACGTTGTACGTTATACGTTGTACGTTATACGTTGTACGTTATACGTTATACGTTATACGTTATACGTTATACGTTATACGTTACACGTTATACGTTATACGTTATACGTTATACGTTATACGTTATACGTTACTCGTTATACGTAAAATGTAATACGTTTTACGTTATAAGTTATACGTTATACGTTAAACGTTATACGTTATACGTTATACGTTATACGTTATACGCTATACGTTATACGTTGTACGTTATGCGTTATACGTTATGCGTTATACGTTATACGTTATACGTTATACGTTGTACGTTATACGTTATACGTTATACGTTATACGTTATACGTTATACGTTATGCGTTATACGTTATACGTTATACGTTATACGTTATACGTTATACGTTATACGTTATACGTTTGACGTTATACGTTATACGGTATACGTTATACGTTATGCGTTATACGTTATACGTTATACGTTATACGTTATACGTTATACGTTATACGTTATACGTTATACGCTATACGTTATACGTTGTACGTTATGCGTTATAGGATATACGTTATACGTGATACGTTGTACGTTATACGTTATACGTTATATGTTATACGTTATACGTTATACGTTATACGTTATACGTTATACGTTATACGTTATACGTTATACGTTATACGTTTTACGTTATACGTTATACGTTATACGTTATACATTATACGTTATACGTTATACGTTATACGTTATACGTTATACGTTATACGTTATACGTTATACGTTATACGTTAAACGTTATACGTTATACGTTATACGTTATACGTTATACGCTATACGTTATACGTTGTACGTTATGCGTTATACGTTATGCGTTATACGTTATACGTTATACGTTATACGTTGTACGTTATACGTTATACGTTATACGTTATACGTTATTCGTTATCCGTTATACGTTATACGTTATACGTTATACGTTATACGTTATACGTTATACGTTATACGTTATACGTTAAACGTTATACGTAATACGTTATACGTTATACGATATACGTTTTACGTTATACGTTGTACGTTATACGTTATACGTTATACGTTATACGTTATACGTTATACGTTATACGTTATACGTTATACGTTATACATTATACGTTATACGTTATACGTTATACGTTATACGTTATTCGTTATACGTTATACGTTATACGTTATACGTTATACGTTATACGTTATACGTTATACGTTATACGCTATACGTTATACGTTGTACGTTATGCGTTATACGTTATGCGTTATACGTTATACGTTATACGTTATACGTTGTACGTTATACGTTATACGTTATACGTTATACGTTATACGTTATACGTTATGCGTTATACGTTATACGTTATACGTTATACGTTATACGTTATACGTTATACGTTATACGTTTGACGTTATACGTTATACGGTATACGTTATACGTTATGCGTTATACGTTATACGTTATACGTTATACGTTATACGTTTGACGTTATACGTTATACGGTATACGTTATGCGTTATATGCTATACGTTATGCGTTATAGGATATACGTTATGGGTTATAGGATATACGTTATACGTGATACGTTGTACGTTATACGTTATACGTTATACGTTATACGTTATACGTTATACGTTATACGTTATGCGTTATACGTTATACGTTATACGTTATACGTTAAACGTTATACGTTATACGTTATACGTTATACGTTATACGTTATACGTTATACGTTATACGTTATACGTTATACGTTATACGTTATACGTTATACGTTATACGTTATACGTTATACGTTATACGTTATACGTTATACGTTATACGTTATACGTTATACGTTATACGTTATACGTTATACGTTATACGTTATACGTTATACGTTTTACGTTATACGTTATACGTTATACGTTATACGTTATACGTTATACATTATACGTTATACGTTATACGTTATTCGTTATACGTTGTTCGTTATACGTTATACGTTATACGACATACGTTATACGTTACTCGTTATGCGTAAAATGTAATACGTTATAGGTCATACCTTATACGTGATACGTCATACGTTATACGTTATACGTTATACGTTATTCGTTATACGTTATACGTTATACGTTATACGTTATACGTTATACGTTATACGTTATACGTTATACGTTATACGTTATACGTTATACGTTATACGTTATACGCTATACGTTATGCGTTATAGGTCATACCTTATACGTGATACGTCATACGTTATACGTTATACGTTATACGTTATTCGTTATACGTTATACGTTATACGTTATACGTTATACTTTTTACGTTATACGTTATACGTTATACGTTATACATTATACGTTATACGTTATACGTTATACGTTATACGTTATTCGTTATACGTTATACGTTATACGTTATACGTTATTCGTTGTACGTTATACGTTATACGTTATACGTTATACGTTATACGTTACTCGTTATACGTTATACGTTATACGTTATACGTTATACGTTATACGTTATACGTTATACGTTAAACGTTATACGTTATACGTTATACGTTATACGTTATACGTTATACGTTATACGTTATACGTTATACGTTATACGTTATACGTTATACGTTATACGTTATACGTTATACGTTATTCGTTGTACGTTATACGTTATACGTTATACGTTATACGTTATACGTTACTCGTTATACGTTATACGTTATACGTTATACGTTATACGTTATACGTTATACGTTATACGTTATACGTTATACGTTATACGTTACTCGTTATACGTAATACGTTTTACGTTATAAGTTATACGTTATACGTTATACGTTATACGTTATACGTTATACGTTATACGTTATACGTTATACGTTATACGTTATACGTTATGCGTTATACGTTATACGTTATACGTTATACGTTAAACGTTATACGTTATACGTTATACGTTATACGTTATACGTTATACGTTATACGTTATACGTTATACGTTATACGTTATACGTTATACGTTATACGTTATACGTTATACGTTATTCGTTGTACGTTATACGTTATACGTTATACGTTATACGTTATACGTTACTCGTTATACGTTATACGTTATACGTTATACGTTATACGTTATACGTTATACGTTATACGTTATACGTTATACGTTATACGTTACTCGTTATACGTAATACGTTTTACGTTATAAGTTATACGTTATACGTTATACGTTATACGTTATACGTTATACGTTATACGTTATACGTTATACGTTATACGTTATACGTTATACGGTATACGTTATGCGTTATACGTTATACGTTATACGATATACGTTATACGTTATACGTTTTACGTTATACGTTATACGTTATACGATATACGTTATACGTTATACGTTATGCGTTATAGGATATACGTTATACGTTATACGTTATACGTTATACGTTATACGTTATACATTATGCGTTATACGCTATACGTAATGCGTTATAGGTCACACCTTATACGTGATACGTCATACGCTATACGTTATACGTGATACGTTATACGTTATACGTTATACGTTATACGTTGTACGTTATACGTTAAACGTTAGACGTTATATGTTATACGTTATACGTTGTACGTTATACGTTATATGTAATATGTAATACGTTATACGTTATACGCTATACGTTATACGTTACACGTTATACGTTATACGTTATGCGTTATACGTTATGCGTTATACGTTATACGTTATACGTTATACGTTATACGTTATACGTTATACGTTATACGTTATACGTTATACGTTATACGTTATACGTTATACGTTATTCGTTATACGTTATACGTTATACGTTATACGTTATACGTTATACGTTATACGTTTGACGTTATACGTTATACGTTGTACGTTATACGTTATACGTTATACGTTATACGTTATTCGTTATACGTTATACGTTATACGTTATACGTTATACGTTATACGTTATACGTTAAACGTTATACGTTATACGTTATACGTTATACGTTATACGTTATAGGTTATACGTTGTACGTTATACGTTGTACGTTATACGTTGTAGGTAATACGTTATACGTTATACGTTATACGTTATACGTTATACGTTAAACGTTATACGTTATACGTTATACGTTATACGTTATACGTTATACGTTATACGTTATACGTTATACGTTATACGTTAGACGTTATAGGTTATACGTAATACGTAATACGTTATACGTTATACGTTACAGGTTACACGTTATACGTTATACGTTATACGTTATAAGTTATACGTTATACGTTATACGTTATACGTTATACGTTATACGTTATACGTTATACGTTATACGTTATACGTTATACGTTATACGTTATACGTTATACGTTATACGTTATACGTTATACGTTATACGTTATACGTTATACGTTATACGTTATACGTTATACGTTATACGTTATACGTTATACGTTATACGTTATACGTTATACGTTTTACGTTATACGTTATACGTTATACGTTATACGTTACACGTAATACGTTATACGTTACACGTTATAAGTTATACGTTATACGTTATACGTTATACGTTATACGTTATACATTATGCGTTATACGCTATACGTAATGCGTTATAGGTCACACCTTATACGTGATACGTCATACGCTATACGTTATACGTGATACGTTATACGTTATACGTTATACGTTATACGTTGTACGTTATACGCTATACGTAATGCGTTATAGGTCACACCTTATACGTGATACGTCATACGCTATACGTTATACGTGATACGTTATACGTTATACGTTATACGTTATACGTTGTACGTTATACGTTAAACGTTAGACGTTATATGTTATACGTTATACGTTGTACGTTATACGTTATATGTAATATGTAATACGTTATACGTTATACGCTATACGTTATACGTTACACGTTTGACGTTATACGTTATACGTTATACGTCATACGTTATACGTTATACGTTATACGTTATACGTTATACGTTATACGTTATACGTTATTCGTTATACGTTATACGTTATACGTTATACGTTATACGTTATACGTTATACGTTATACGATATACGTTATACGTTATACGTTATGCGTTATATGATATACGTTATACGTTATACGTTATACGTTATACGTTATACGTTATACGTTATACGTTATAGGTTATACGTTATACGTTATACGTTATACGTTATACGTTATACGTTATACGTTATACGTTATACGTTATACGTTATACGTTATACATTATACATTATACGTTATACGTTATACGTTAAACGTTATACGTTATACGTTATACGTTATACGTTATACGATATACGTTATACGTTAAACGTTGTACGTTATACGTTATAAGTTATACGTTATACGTTATACGTTATACGTTATACGTTATACGTTATAGGTTACACGTTATACGTTATACGTTATACGTTGTACGTTTTACATTATACGTTATACGTTATACGTTATAGGTCATACCTTATACGTGACACGTCATACGTTATACGTTATACGTTATACGTTATTCGTTATACGTTATACGTTATACGTTATACGTTATACGTTATACGTTATACGTTATACGTTATACGTTATACGTTATACGTTATACGTTATACGTTAAACGTTATACGTAATACGTTATACGTTATACGTTATACGCTATACGTTATACGTTGTACGTTATGCGTTATACGTTATGCGTTATACGTTACACGTTATACGTTATACGTTATACGTTATACGTTATAGGTTATACGTTGTACGTTATACGTTGTACGTTATACGTTGTAGGTAATACGTTATACGTTATACGTTATACGTTATACGTTATACGTTAAACGTTATACGTTATACGTTATACGTTATACGTTATACGTTATACGTTATACGTTATACGTTATACGTTATACGTTAGACGTTATAGGTTATACGTAATACGTAATACGTTATACGTTATACGTTACAGGTTACACGTTATACGTTATACGTTATACGTTATAAGTTATACGTTATACGTTATACGTTATACGTTATACGTTATACGTTATACGTTATACGTTATACGTTATACGTTATACGTTATACGTTATACGTTATACGTTATACGTTATACGTTATACGTTATACGTTATACGTTATACGTTATACGTTATACGTTATACGTTATACGTTATACGTTATACGTTATACGTTATACGTTATACGTTTTGCGTTATACGTTATACGTTATACGTTATACGTTACACGTAATACGTTATACGTTACACGTTACAAGTTATACGTTATACGTTATACGTTATACGTTATACGTTATACATTATGCGTTATACGCTATACGTAATGCGTTATAGGTCACACCTTATACGTGATACGTCATACGCTATACGTTATACGTGATACGTTATACGTTATACGTTATACGTTATACGTTGTACGTTATACGCTATACGTAATGCGTTATAGGTCACACCTTATACGTGATACGTCATACGCTATACGTTATACGTGATACGTTATACGTTATACGTTATACGTTATACGTTGTACGTTATACGTTAAACGTTAGACGTTATATGTTATACGTTATACGTTGTACGTTATACGTTATATGTAATATGTAATACGTTATACGTTATACGCTATACGTTATACGTTACACGTTTGACGTTATACGTTATACGTTATACGTCATACGTTATACGTTATACGTTATACGTTATACGTTATACGTTATACGTTATACGTTATTCGTTATACGTTATACGTTATACGTTATACGTTATACGTTATACGTTATACGTTATACGATATACGTTATACGTTATACGTTATGCGTTATATGATATACGTTATACGTTATACGTTATACGTTATACGTTATACGTTATACGTTATACGTTATAGGTTATACGTTATACGTTATACGTTATACGTTATACGTTATACGTTATACGTTATACGTTATACGTTATACGTTATACGTTATACGTTATACATTATACATTATACGTTATACGTTATACGTTATACGTTATACGTTATACGTTATAGGTTACACGTTATACGTTATACGTTATACGTTGTACGTTTTACATTATACGTTATACGTTATACGTTATAGGTCATACCTTATACGTGACACGTCATACGTTATACGTTATACGTTATACGTTATTCGTTATACGTTATACGTTATACGTTATACGTTATACGTTATACGTTATACGTTATACGTTATACGTTATACGTTATACGTTATACGTTATACGTTAAACGTTATACGTAATACGTTATACGTTATACGTTATACGCTATACGTTATACGTTGTACGTTATGCGTTATACGTTATGCGTTATACGTTACACGTTATACGTTATACGTTGTACGTTATACGTTATACGTTATACGTTATACGTTATTCGTTATACGTTATACGTTATACGTTATACGTTATACGTTATACGTTATACGTTATACGTTATACGTTGTACGTTATACGTTGTACGTTATACGTTGTACGTTATACGTTATACGTTATACGTTATACGTTATAGGTCATACCTTATACGTGATACGTTTGACGTTATACGTTATACGGTATACGTTATACGTTATGCGTTATACGTTATACGTTATACGTTATACGTTATACGTTTGACGTTATACGTTATACGTTATACGTCATACGTTATGCGTTATACGTTATGCGTTATACGTTACACGTTATACGTTATACGTTATACGTTATACGTTATACGTTATACGTTATACGTTATACGTTATACGTTATACGTTACTCGTTATACGTAAAATGTAATACGTTTTACGTTATAAGTTATACGTTATACGTTATACGTTATACGTTATACGTTATACGTTATACGTTATACGTTATACGTTATACATTATACATTATACGTTATACGTTATACGTTAAACGTTATACGTTATACGTTATACGTTATACGTTATACGATATACGTTATACGTTAAACGTTGTACGTTATACGTTATAAGTTATACGTTATACGTTATACGTTATACGTTATACGTTATACGTTATAGGTTACACGTTATACGTTATACGTTATACGTTGTACGTTTTACATTATACGTTATACGTTATACGTTATAGGTCATACCTTATACGTGACACGTCATACGTTATACGTTATACGTTATACGTTATTCGTTATACGTTATACGTTATACGTTATACGTTATACGTTATACGTTATACGTTATACGTTATACGTTATACGTTATACGTTATACGTTATACGTTAAACGTTATACGTAATACGTTATACGTTATACGTTATACGCTATACGTTATACGTTGTACGTTATGCGTTATACGTTATGCGTTATACGTTACACGTTATACGTTATACGTTGTACGTTATACGTTATACGTTATACGTTATACGTTATTCGTTATACGTTATACGTTATACGTTATACGTTATACGTTATACGTTATACGTTATACGTTGTACGTTATACGTTGTACGTTATACGTTGTACGTTATACGTTATACGTTATACGTTATACGTTATAGGTCATACCTTATACGTGATACGTTTGACGTTATACGTTATACGGTATACGTTATACGTTATGCGTTATACGTTATACGTTATACGTTATACGTTATACGTTTGACATTATACGTTATACGTTATACGTCATACGTTATGCGTTATACGTTATGCGTTATACGTTACACGTTATACGTTATACGTTATACGTTATACGTTATACGTTATACGTTATACGTTATACGTTATACGTTATACGTTACTCGTTATACGTAAAATGTAATACGTTTTACGTTATAAGTTATACGTTATACGTTATACGTTATACGTTATACGTTATACGTTATACGTTATACGTTATACGTTATACGGTATACGTTATGCGTTATACATTATACGTTATACGTTATACGTTATACGTTATACGTTATACGTTATACGTTTGACGTTATACGTTATACGGTATACGTTATAAGTTATACGTTATACGTTATACGTTATACGTTATACGTTATACGTTATACGTTTGACGTTATACGTTATACGGTATACGTTATGCGTTATACGCTATACGTTATGCGTTATAGGATATACGTTATGCGTTATAGGATATACGTTATACGTGATACGTTGTACGTTATACGTTATACGTTATACGTTATACGTTATACGTTATACGTTATACGTTATACGTTATACGTTATACGTTATACGTTATACGTTTTACGTTATACGTTATACGTTATACGTTATACGTTATACGTTATTCGTTATACGTTATACGTTATACGTTATACGTTATACGTTATACGTTATACGTTATACGTTATACGTTATACGTTATACGTTATACGTTGTACGTTATACGTTGTACGTTATACGTTATACGTTATACGTTATACGTTATACGTTATACGTTATACGTTATACGTTATACGTTATACGTTATACGTTATACGTTATACGTTATACGTTATACGTTATACGTTATACGTTATACGTTATACGTTATACGTTATACGTTATACGTTATACGTTATACGTTATACGTTATACGTTATACGTTATACGTTATACGTTATACGTTATACGTTTGACGTTATACGCTATACGGCATACGTTATGCGTTATTCGCTATACGTTATGCGTTATAGGATATACGTTATGCATTATAGGATATACGTTATACGTGATACGTTGTACGTTATACGTTATACGTTATACGTTATACGTTATACGTTATACGTTATACGTTATACGTTATACGTTATACGTTGTACGTTATGCGTTAAACATTATACGTTATACGATATACGTTATACGTTATACGTTATGCGTTATGGCATATACCTTATTCGTTGTACGTTATGCGTTAAACATTATACGTTATACGATATACGTTATACGTTATACGTTATGCGTTATAGCATATACCTTATTCGTTATACGTTATACGTTATACGTTATACGTTATACGTTATACGTTATACGTTATACGTTATACGTTATACGTTATACGTTATACGTTATACGTTATACGTTATACGTTATACGTTATACGTTATACGTTATACGTTATCCGTTATACGTTATACGTTATACGTTATACGTTATACGTTATACGTTATACGTTATACGTTATACGTTATACGTTATACGTTATACGTTACGCGTTATACTCTATACGTTATGCGTTATAGGTCATACCTTATACTTGATACGTCATACGTTATACGTTATACGTTATACGTTATTCGTTATACGTTATACGTAATACGTTATACGTTATACGTTATACGTTATACGTTATACGTTATACGTTATACGTTATACGTTATACGTTATACGTTATACGTTATACGTTAAACGTTATACGTTATACGTTATACGTTATACGTTATACGCTATACGTTATACGTTGTACGTTATGCGTTATACGTTATGCGTTATACGTTATACGTTATACGTTATACGTTGTACGTTATACGTTATACGTTATACGTTATACGTTATACGTTATTCGTTATACGTTATACGTTATACGTTATACGTTATACGTTATACGTTATACGTTATATGTTATACGTTATACGTCATACGTTATACGTTATACGTTATACGTTATACATTATACGTTATACGTTATACGTTATACGTTATACGTTATTCGTTATACGTTATACGTTATACGTTATACGTTATACGTTATACGTTATACGTTATACGTTATACGTTATACGTTACTCGTTATACGTAATATGTAATACGTTTTACATTATAAGTTATACGTTATACGTTATACGTTATTCGTTACACGTTATACGTTATACGTTATACGTTATACGGTATACGTTATACGTTATACGTTATACGTTATACGTTATACGTTATACGTTATACGTTATACGTTATACGTTACTCGTTATACGTAAAATGTAATACGTTTTACGTTATAAGTTATACGTTATACGTTATACGTTATACGTTATACGTTATACGTTATACGTTATACGTTATACGTTATACGGTATACGTTATGCGTTATACATTATACGTTATACGTTATACGTTATACGTTATACGTTATACGTTATACGTTTGACGTTATACGTTATACGTTATACGGTATACGTTATACGTTATGCGTTATACGTTATACGTTATACGTTATACGTTATACGTTATACGTTATACGTTATACGTTATACGTTATACGTTATACGTTATTCGTTATACGTTATACGTTATACGTTATACGTTATACGGTATACGTTATACGTTATACGTTATACGTTATACGTTATACGTTATACGTTATACGTTATACGTTATACGTTATACGTTATACGTTATACGTTATACGTTATACGTTATACGTTGTACGTTTTACATTATACGTTATACGTTATACGTTATACGTTATACGTTATACGTTGTACGTTATACGTTGTACGTTATACGTTGTACGTTATACGTTATACGTTATACGTTATACGTTATACGTAACTCGTTATACGTAAAATGTAATACGTTTTACGTTATAAGTTATACGTTATACCTAATACGTTATACGTTATACGTTATACGTTATACGTTATACGTTATACGTTATACGTTATACGTTATACGTTATACGTTATACGTTATACGTTATACTTTATACGTTATACGTTATACGTTATACGTTATACGTTATACGTTATACGTTATAAGTTATACGTTATACGTTATACGTTATAGGTCATACCTTATACGTGATACGTCATACGTTATACGTTATACGTTATACGTTATACGTTATACGTTATACGTTATACGTTATACGTTATACGTTATACGGTATACGTTATGCGTTATACATTATACGTTGTACGTTATACGTTGTACGTTATACGTTGTACGTTATACGTTGTACGTTATACGTTATACGTTATACGTTATACGTTATACGTTATACGTTACACGTTATACGTTATACGTTATACGCTATACGTTATACGTTGTACGTTATGCGTTATGCGTTATGCGTTATACGTTATACGTTATACGTTATACGTTGTACGTTATACGTTATACGTTATACGTTATACGTTATACGTTATTCGTCATACGTTATACGTTATACGTTATACGTTATACGTTATACGTTATACGTTATACGTTATACGTCATACGTTATACGTTATACGTTATACGTTATACATTATACGTTATACGTTATACGTTATACGTTATACGTTATTCGTTATACGTTATACGTTATACGTTATACGTTATACGTTATACGTTATACGTTATTCGTTATACGTTACTCGTTATACGTTACTCGTTATACGTAATATGTAATACGTTTTACGTTATACGTTATTAGTTATACGTCATACGTTATACGTTATACGTTATAAGTTATACGTTATACGTTATACGTTATACGCTATACGTTATACGTTGTACGTTATGCGTTATACGTTATGCGTTATACGTTATACGTTATACGTTATACGTTGTACGTTATACGTTATACGTTATACGTTATACGTTATACGTTATACGTTATGCGTTATACGTTATACGTTATACGTTATACGTTATACGTTATACGTTATACGTTATACGTTTGACGTTATACGTTATACGGTATACGTTATACGTTATGCGTTATACGTTATACGTTATACGTTATACGTTATACGTTATACGTTTGACGTTATACGTTATACGGTATACGTTATGCGTTATACGCTATACGTTATGCGTTATAGGATATACGTTATGCGTTATAGGATATACGTTATACGTGATACGTTGTACGTTATACGTTATACGTTATACGTTATACGTTATACGTTATACGTTATACGTTATACGTTATACGTTATACGTTATACGTTATACGTTATACGTTATACGTTATACGTTACGCGTTATACGCTATACGTTATGCGTTATAGGTCATACCTTATACTTGATACGTCATACGTTATACGTTATACGTTATACGTTATTCGTTATACGTTATACGTAATACGTTATACGTTATACGTTATACGTTATACGTTATACGTTATACGTTATACGTTATACGTTATACGTTATACGTTATACGTTATACGTTAAACGTTATACGTTATACGTTATACGTTATACGTTATACGCTATACGTTATACGTTGTACGTTATGCGTTATACGTTTTGCGTTATACGTTATACGTTATACGTTATACGTTGTACGTTATACGTTATACGTTATACGTTATACGTTATACGTTATTCGTTATACGTTATACGTTATACGTTATACGTTATACGTTATACGTTATACGTTATATGTTATACGTTATACGTCATACGTTATACGTTATACGTTATACGTTATACATTATACGTTATACGTTATACGTTATACGTTATACGTTATTCGTTATACGTTATACGTTATACGTTATACGTTATACGTTATACGTTATACGTTATACGTTATACGTTATACGTTACTCGTTATACGTAATATGTAATACGTTTTACATTATAAGTTATACGTTATACGTTATACGTTATTCGTTATACGTTATACGTTATACGTTATACGTTATACGGTATACGTTATACGTTATACGTTATACGTTATACGTTATACGTTATACGTTATACGTTATACGTTATACGTTATACGTTATACGTTATACGTTATACGTTTTACGTTATACGTTATACGTTATACGTTATACGTTATACGTTATACGTTGTACGTTATACGTTGTACGTTATACGTTGTACGTTATACGTTGTACGTTATACGTTATACGTTATACGTTATACGTTATACGTTATACGTTATACGTTATACGTTATACGTTATACGTTATACGGTATACGTTATGCGTTATACATTATACGTTATACGTTATACGTTATACGTTATACGTTATACGTTATACGTTATACGTTTGACGTTATACGTTATACGTTATACGGTATACGTTATACGTTATGCGTTATACGTTATACGTTATACGTTATACGTTATACGTTATACGTTATACGTTATACGTTATACGTTATACGTTATACGTTATACGTTACTCGTTATACGTAAAATGTAATACGTTTTACGTTATAAGTTATACGTTATACGTTATACGTTATACGTTATACGTTATACGTTATACGTTATACGTTATACGTTATACGTTATACGTTATACGTTATACGTTATACGTTATACGTTATACGTTATACGTTATACGTTATACGTTACGCGTTATACGCTATACGTTATGCGTTATAGGTCATACCTTATACTTGATACGTCATACGTTATACGTTATACGTTATACGTTATTCGTTATACGTTATACGTAATACGTTATACGTTATACGTTATACGTTATACGTTATACGTTATACGTTAAACGTTATACGTTATACGTTATACGTTATACGTTAAACGTTATACGTTATACGTTATACGTTATACGTTATACGCTATACGTTATACGTTGTACGTTATGCGTTATACGTTATGCGTTATACGTTATACGTTATACGTCATACGTTATACGTTATACGTTATACGTTATACATTATACGTTATACGTTATACGTTATACGTTATACGTTATTCGTTATACGTTATACGTTATACGTTATACGTTATACGTTATACGTTATACGTTATACGTTATACGTTTTACGTTACTCGTTATACGTAATATGTAATACGTTTTACATTATAAGTTATACGTTATACGTTATACGTTATTCGTTATACGTTATACGTTATACGTTATACGTTATACGTTATACGTTATACGTTATACGTTATACGTTATACGTTATACGTTAAACGTTATACGTTATACGTTATACGTTATACGTTATACGCTATACGTTATACGTTGTACGTTATGCGTTATACGTTATGCGTTATACGTTATACGTTATACGTTATACGTTGTACGTTATACGTTATACGTTATACGTTATACGTTATACGTTATTCGTTATACGTTATACGTTATACGTTATACGTTATACGTTATACGTTATACGTTATATGTTATACGTTATACGTCATACGTTATACGTTATACGTTATACGTTATACATTATACGTTATACGTTATACGTTATACGTTATACGTTATTCGTTATACGTTATACGTTATACGTTATACGTTATACGTTATACGTTATACGTTATACGTTATACGTTATACGTTACTCGTTATACGTAATATGTAATACGTTTTACATTATAAGTTATACGTTATACGTTATACGTTATTCGTTATACGTTATACGTTATACGTTATACGTTATACGGTATACGTTATACGTTATACGTTATACGTTATACGTTATACGTTATACGTTATACGTTATACGTTATACGTTATACGTTATACGTTATACGTTATACGTTTTACGTTATACGTTATACGTTATACGTTATACGTTATACGTTATACGTTGTACGTTATACGTTGTACGTTATACGTTGTACGTTATACGTTGTACGTTATACGTTATACGTTATACGTTATACGTTATACGTTATACGTTATACGTTATACGTTATACGTTATACGTTATACGTTATACGGTATACGTTATGCGTTATACATTATACGTTATACGTTATACGTTATACGTTATACGTTATACGTTATACGTTTGACGTTATACGTTATACGTTATACGGTATACGTTATACGTTATGCGTTATACGTTATACGTTATACGTTATACGTTATACGTTATACGTTATACGTTATACGTTATACGTTATACGTTATACGTTACTCGTTATACGTAAAATGTAATACGTTTTACATTATAAGTTATACGTTATACGTTATACGTTATACGTTATACGTTATACGTTATACGTTATACGTTATACGTTATACGTTATACGTTATACGTTATACGTTATACGTTATACGTTATACGTTATACGTTATACGTTATACGTTACGCGTTATACGCTATACGTTATGCGTTATAGGTCATACCTTATACTTGATACGTCATACGTTATACGTTATACGTTATACGTTATTCGTTATACGTTATACGTAATACGTTATACGTTATACGTTATACGTTATACGTTATACGTTATACGTTAAACGTTATACGTTATACGTTATACGTTATACGTTATACGCTATACGTTATACGTTGTACGTTATGCGTTATACGTTATGCGTTATACGTTATACGTTATACGTTATACGTTGTACGTTATACGTTATACGTTATACGTTATACGTTATACGTTATTCGTTATACGTTATACGTTATACGTTATACGTTATACGTTATACGTTATACGTTATATGTTATACGTTATACGTCATACGTTATACGTTATACGTTATACGTTATACATTATACGTTATACGTTATACGTTATACGTTATACGTTATTCGTTATACGTTATACGTTATACGTTATACGTTATACGTTATACGTTATACGTTATACGTTATACGTTTTACGTTACTCGTTATACGTAATATGTAATACGTTTTACATTATAAGTTATACGTTATACGTTATACGTTATTCGTTATACGTTATACGTTATACGTTATACGTTATACGGTATACGTTATACGTTATACGTTATACGTTATACGTTATACGTTATACGTTATACGTTATACGTTATACGTTATACGTTATACGTTATACGTTATACGTTATACGTTTTACGTTATACGTTATACGTTATACGTTATACGTTATACGTTATACGTTGTACGTTATACGTTGTACGTTATACGTTGTACGTTATACGTTGTACGTTATACGTTATACGTTATACGTTATACGTTATACGTTATACGTTATACGTTATACGTTATACGTTATACGTTATACGTTATACGTTATACGTTACTCGTTATACGTAAAATGTAATACGTTTTACGTTATAAGTTATACGTTATACGTTATCCGTTATACGTTATACGTTATACGTTATACGTTATACGTTATACGGTATACGTTATGCGTTATACATTATACGTTATACGTTATACGTTATACGTTATACGTTATACGTTATACGTTTGACGTTATACGTTATACGTTATACGGTATACGTTATACGTTATGCGTTATACGTTATACGTTATACGTTATACGTTATACGTTATACGTTATACGTTATACGTTATACGTTATACGTTATACGTTATACGTTATACGTTGTACGTTTTACATTATACGTTATACGTTATACGTTATACGTTATACGTTATACGTTGTACGTTATACGTTGTACGTTATACGTTGTACGTTATACGTTATACGTTATACGTTATACGTTATACGTTACTCGTTATACGTAAAATGTAATACGTTTTACGTTATAAGTTATACGTTATACCTTATACGTTATACGTTATACGTTATACGTTATACGTTATACGTTATACGTTATACGTTATACGTTATACGTTATACGTTATACGTTATACGTTATACGTTATACGTTATACGTTATACGTTATACGTTATACGTTATACGTTATACGTTATACCTTATAAGTTATACGTTATACGTTATACGTTATAGGTCATACCTTATACGTGATACGTCATACGTTATACGTTATACGTTATACGTTATTCGTTATACGTTATACGTTATACGTTATACGTTATACGTTATACGTTATACGTTATACGTTATACGTTATACGTTATACGTTATACGTTAAACGTTATACGTAATACGTTATACGTTATACGTTATACGCTATACGTTATACGTTGTACGTTATGCGTTATACGTTATACGTTATACGTTATACGTTATACGTTATACATTATGCGTTATACGCTATACGTAATGCGTTATAGGTCATACCTTATACGTGATACGTCATACGTTAAACGTTATACGTGATACGTTATACGTTATACGTTATACGTTATACGTTATACGTTATACGTTATACGTTATACGTTATACGTTATACGTTATACGTTATACGTTATACGTTATACGTTATACGTTATACGTTATAAGTTATACGTTATACGTTATACGTTATAGGTCATACCTTATACGTGATACGTCATACGTTATACGTTATACGTTATACGTTATTCGTTATACGTTATACGTTATACGTTATACGTTATACGTTATACGTTATACGTTATACGTTATACGTTATACGTTATACGTTATACGTTATACGTTATACGTTAAACGTTATACGTAATACGTTATACGTTATACGTTATACGCTATACGTTATACGTTGTACGTTATGCGTTATACGTTATACGTTATACGTTATACGTTATACGTTATACATTATGCGTTATACGCTATACGTAATGCGTTATAGGTCATACCTTATACGTGATACGTCATACGTTAAACGTTATACGTGATACGTTATACGTTATACGTTATACGTTATACGTTATACGTTATACGTTATACGTTATACGTTATACGTTATACGTTATACGTTACACGTTGTACGTTATACGTTATACGTTATACGTTATTCGTTATACGTTATTCGTTATACGTTATACGTTATACGTTATACGTTATACGTTATACGTTATACGTTATACGTTGTACGTTATACGTTGTACGTTATACGTTGTACGTTATACGTTATACGTTATACGTTATACGTTATACGTTATACGTTATACGTTATACGTTATACGTTGTACGTTATACGTTGTACGTTATACGTTGTACGTTATACGTTATACGTTATACGTTATACGTTATACGTTATACGTTATACGTTATACGTTATACGTTATACGTTATACGTTATACGTTATACGTTACTCGTTATACGTAATATGTAATACGTTTTACGTTATAAGTTATACGTTATACGTTATACGTTATACGTTATACGTTATACGTTATACGTTATACGTTATACGTTATACGTTATACGTTATACGTTATACGTTATACGTTATACGTTATACGTTACGCGTTATACGCTATACGTTATGCGTTATAGGTCATACCTTATACTTGATACGTCATACGTTATACGTTATACGTTATACGTTATTCGTTATACGTTATACGTTATACGTTATACGTTATACGTTATACGTTATACGTTATACGTTATACGTTATACGTTATACGTTATACGTTAAACGTTATACGTTATACGTTATACGTTATACGTTATACGCTATACGTTATACGTTGTACGTTATGCGTTATACGTTATGCGTTATACGTTATACGTTATACGTTATACGTTGTACGTTATACGTTATACGTTATACGTTATACGTTATACGTTATACGTTATACGTTATTCGTTATACGTTATACGTTATACGTTATACGTTATACGTTATACGTTATACGTTATACGTTATACGTCATACGTTATACGTTATACGTTATACGTTATACATTATACGTTATACGTTATACGTTATACGTTATACGTTATTCGTTATACGTTATACGTTATACGTTATACGTTATACGTTATACGTTATACGTTATTCGTTATACGTTACTCGTTATACGTAATATGTAATACGTTTTACGTTATAAGTTATACGTTATACGTTATACGTTATTCGTTATACGTTATACGTTATACGTTATACGTTATACGGTATAGGTTATGCGTTATACATTATACGATATACGTTATACGTTATACGTTATACGTTAAACGTTATACGTTATACGTTATACGTTATACGTTATACGTTATACGTTACACGTTATACGTTATACGTTGTACGTTATACGTTGTACGTTATACGTTGTACGTTATACGTTATACGTTATACGTTATACGTTATACGTTATACGTTATACGTTATACGTTATACGTTATACGTTATTTGTTATACGTCATACGTTATACGTTATACGTTATACGTTATACGTTATACGCTATACGTTATACGTTGTACGTTATGCGTTATACGTTATACGTTATACGTTATACGTTATACGTTATACATTATGCGTTATACGCTATACGTAATGCGTTATAGGTCATACCTTATACGTGATACGTCATACGTTAAACGTTATACGTGATACGTTATACGTTATACGTTATACGTTATACGTTATACGTTATACGTTATACGTTATACGTTATACGTTATACGTTATACGTTACACGTTGTACGTTATACGTTATACGTTATACGTTATTCGTTATACGTTATTCGTTATACGTTATACGTTATACGTTATACGTTATACGTTATACGTTATACGTTATACGTTGTACGTTATACGTTGTACGTTATACGTTGTACGTTATACGTTATACGTTATACGTTATACGTTATACGTTATACGTTATACGTTATACGTTATACGTTGTACGTTATACGTTGTACGTTATACGTTGTACGTTATACGTTATACGTTATACGTTATACGTTATACGTTATACGTTATACGTTATACGTTATACGTTATACGTTATACGTTATACGTTATACGTTACTCGTTATACGTAATATGTAATACGTTTTACGTTATAAGTTATACGTTATACGTTATACGTTATACGTTATACGTTATACGTTATACGTTATACGTTATACGTTATACGTTATACGTTATACGTTATACGTTATACGTTATACGTTATACGTTACGCGTTATACGCTATACGTTATGCGTTATAGGTCATACCTTATACTTGATACGTCATACGTTATACGTTATACGTTATACGTTATTCGTTATACGTTATACGTTATACGTTATACGTTATACGTTATACGTTATACGTTATACGTTATACGTTATACGTTATACGTTATACGTTAAACGTTATACGTTATACGTTATACGTTATACGTTATACGCTATACGTTATACGTTGTACGTTATGCGTTATACGTTATGCGTTATACGTTATACGTTATACGTTATACGTTGTACGTTATACGTTATACGTTATACGTTATACGTTATACGTTATACGTTATACGTTATTCGTTATACGTTATACGTTATACGTTATACGTTATACGTTATACGTTATACGTTATACGTTATACGTCATACGTTATACGTTATACGTTATACGTTATACATTATACGTTATACGTTATACGTTATACGTTATACGTTATTCGTTATACGTTATACGTTATACGTTATACGTTATACGTTATACGTTATACGTTATTCGTTATACGTTACTCGTTATACGTAATATGTAATACGTTTTACGTTATAAGTTATACGTTATACGTTATACGTTATTCGTTATACGTTATACGTTATACGTTATACGTTATACGGTATAGGTTATGCGTTATACATTATACGATATACGTTATACGTTATACGTTATACGTTAAACGTTATACGTTATACGTTATACGTTATACGTTATACGTTATACGTTACACGTTATACGTTATACGTTGTACGTTATACGTTGTACGTTATACGTTGTACGTTATACGTTATACGTTATACGTTATACGTTATACGTTATACGTTATACGTTATACGTTATACGTTATACGTTATTTGTTATACGTCATACGTTATACGTTATACGTTATACGTTATACGTTATACGTTATACGTTATACGTTATACGTTATACGTTATACGTTATACGTTATACGTTATACGTTATACGTTATACGTTATACGTTATACGTTATACGTTATACGTTATACGTTTTACGTTGTACGTTATACGTTGTACGTTATACGTTGTACGTTATACGTTGTACGTTATACGTTGTACGTTATACGTTGTACGTTATACGTTATACGTTATACGTTATACGTTATACGTTATACGTTATACGTTACACGTTATACGTTATACGTTATACGTTATACGTTATACGTTATACGTTACTCGTTATACGTTATACGTTATACGTTATACGTTATACGTTATACGTTATCCGTTATACGTTATACGTTATACGTTATACGTTATACGTTATACGGTATACGTTATGCGTTATACATTATACGTTATACGTTATACGTTATACGTTATACGTTATACGTTATACGTTTGACGTTATACGTTATACGTTATACGGTATACGTTATACGTTATGCGATATACGTTATACGTTATACGTTATACGTTATACGTTATACGTTATACGTTATACGTTATACGTTATACGTTATACGTTATACGTTGTACGTTTTACATTATACGTTATACGTTATACGTTATACGTTATACGTTATACGTTGTACGTTATACGTTGTACGTTATACGTTGTACGTTATACGTTATACGTTATACGTTATACGTTATACGTTACTCGTTATACGTAAAATGTAATACGTTTTACGTTATAAGTTATACGTTATACCTTATACGTTATACGTTATACGTTATACGTTATACGTTATACGTTATACGTTATACGTTATACGTTATACGTTATACGTTATACGTTATACGTTATACGTTATACGTTATACGTTATACGTTATACGTTATACGTTATACGTTATACGTTATACGTTATACGTTATAAGTTATACGTTATACGTTATACGTTATAGGTCATACCTTATACGTGATACGTCATACGTTATACGTTATACGTTAAACGTTATTCGTTATACGTTATACGTTATACGTTATACGTTATACGTTATACGTTATACGTTATACGTTATACGTTATACGTTATACGTTATACGTTAAACGTTATACGTAATACGTTATACGTTATACGTTATACGCTATACGTTATACGTTGTACGTTATGCGTTATACGTTATACGTTATACGTTATACGTTATACGTTATACATTATGCGTTATACGCTATACGTAATGCGTTATAGGTCATACCTTATACGTGATACGTCATACGTTAAACGTTATACGTGATACGTTATACGTTATACGTTATACGTTATACGTTATACGTTATACGTTATACGTTATACGTTATACGTTATACGTTATACGTTACACGTTGTACGTTACACGTTATACGTTATACGTTATTCGTTATACGTTATTCGTTATACGTTATACGTTATACGTTATACGTTATACGTTATGCGTTATACGTTATACGTTGTACGTTATACGTTGTACGTTATACGTTGTACGTTATACGTTATACGTTATACGTTATACGTTATACGTTATACGTTATACGTTATACGTTATACGTTGTACGTTATACGTTGTACGTTATACGTTGTACGTTATACGTTATACGTTATACGTTATACGTTATACGTTATACGTTATACGTTATACGTTATACGTTATACGTTATACGTTAAACGTTATACGTTATACGTTATACGTTATACGTTATACGCTATACGTTATACGTTGTACGTTATGCGTTATACGTTATGCGTTATACGTTATACGTTATACGTTATACGTTGTACGTTATACGTTATACGTTATACGTTATACGTTATACGTTATTCGTTATACGTTATACGTTATACGTTATACGTTATACGTTATACGTTATACGTTATACGTTATACGTTATACGTCATACGTTATACGTTATACGTTATACGTTATACATTATACGTTATACGTTATACGTTATACGTTATACGTTATTCGTTATACGTTATACGTTATACGTTATACGTTATACGTTATACGTTATACGTTATACGTTATTCGTTATACGTTACTCGTTATACGTAATATGTAATACGTTTTACGTTATAAGTTATACGTTATACGTTATACGTTATTCGTTATACGTTATACGTTATACGTTATACGTTATACGGTATAGGTTATGCGTTATACATTATACGATATACGTTATACGTTATACGTTATACGTTAAACGTTATACGTTATACGTTATACGTTATACGTTATACGTTATACGTTACACGTTATACGTTATACGTTGTACGTTATACGTTGTACGTTATACGTTGTACGTTATACGTTATACGTTATACGTTATACGTTATACGTTATACGTTATACGTTATACGTTATTAGTTATACGTCATACGTTATACGTTATACGTTATACGTTATACGTTATACGTTATACGTTATACGTTATACGTTATACGTTATACGTTATACGTTATACGTTATACGTTATACGTTATACGTTATACGTTATACGTTATACGTTATACGTTATACGTTATACGTTATACGTTATACGTTTTACGTTGTACGTTATACGTTGTACGTTATACGTTGTACGTTATACGTTGTACGTTATACGTTGTACGTTATACGTTATACGTTATACGTTATACGTTATACGTTATACGTTATACGTTACACGTTATACGTTATACGTTATACGTTATACGTTATACGTTATACGTTACTCGTTATACGTAAAATGTAATACGTTTTACGTTATAAGTTATACGTTATACGTTAAACGTTATACGTTATACGTTATACGTTATACGTTATACGCTATACGTTATACGTTGTACGTTATGCGTTATACGTTATGCGTTATACGTTATACGTTATACGTTATACGTTGTACGTTATACGTTATACGTTATACGTTATACGTTATACGCTATACGTTATGCGTTATACGTTATACGTTATACGTTATACGTTATACGTTATACGTTATACGTTATACGTTTGACGTTATACGTTATACGGTATACGTTATACGTTATGCGTTATACGTTATACGTTATACGATATACGTTATACGTTATACGTTTGACGTTATACGTTATACGGTATACGTTATGCGTTATACGCTATACGTTATGCGTTATAGGATATACGTTATGCGTTATAGGATATACGTTATACGTGATACGTTGTACGTTATACGTTATACGTTATACGTTATACGTTATACGTTATACGTTATACGTTATACGTTATACGCTATACGTTATACGTTATACGTTATACGTTATACGTTATACGTTATACGTTACACGTTATACGTTATACGTTATACGTTATACGTTATACGTTATACGTTACTCGTTATACGTAAAATGTAATACGTTTTACATTATAAGTTATACGTTATACGTTATACGTTATTCGTTATACGTTACACGTTATACGTTATACGTTATACGGTATACGTTATACGTTATACGCTATACGTTATGCGTTATAGGATATACGTTATGCGTTATAGGATATACGTTATACGTGATACGTTGTACGTTATACGTTATACGTTATACGTTATACGTTATACGTTATACGTTATACGTTATACGTTATACGTTATACGTTATACGTTTGACGTTATACGTTATACGTTATACGTTACACGTTATACGTTATACGTTATACGTTATACGTTATACGTTATACGTTACTCGTTATACGTAAAATGTAATACGTTTTACGTTATAAGTTATACGTTATACGTTAAACGTTATACGTTATACGTTATACGTTATACGTTATACGTTATACGTTATACGTTATACGTTATACGTTATACGTTATACGGTATACGTTATGCGTTATACATTATACGTTATACGTTATACGTTATACGTTATACGTTATACGTTATACGTTTGACGTTATACGTTATACGTTATACGGTATACGTTATACGTTATGCGTTATACGTTATACGTTATACGTTATACGTTATACGTTATACGTTATACGTTATACGTTATACGTTATACGTTATACGTTATACGTTATACGTTATACGTTACTCGTTATACGTAAAATGTAATACGTTTTACGTTATAAGTTATACGTTATACGTTATACGTTATACGTTATACGTTATACGTTATACGTTATACGTTATACGTTATACGTTATACGTTATACGTTATACGTTATACGTTATACGTTATACGTTATACGTTATACGTTATACGTTATACGTTACGCGTTATACGCTATACGTTATGCGTTATAGGTCATACCTTATACTTGATACGTCATACGTTATACGTTATACGTTATACGTTATTCGTTATACGTTATACGTAATACGTTATACGTTATACGTTATACGTTATACGTTATACGTTATACGTTAAACGTTATACGTTATACGTTATACGTTATACGTTATACGCTATACGTTATACGTTGTACGTTATGCGTTATACGTTATGCGTTATACGTTATACGTTATACGTTATACGTTATACGTTATACGTTATACGTTATACGTTACTCGTTATACGTAAAATGTAATACGTTTTACGTTATAAGTTATACGTTATACGTTAAACGTTATACGTTATACGTTATACGTTATACGTTATACGTTATACGTTATACGTTATACGTTATACGTTATACGTTATACGGTATACGTTATGCGTTATACATTATACGTTATACGTTATACGGTATACGTTATACGTTATACGTTATACGTTTGACGTTATACGTTATACGTTATACGGTATACGTTATACGTTATGCGTTATACGTTATACGTTATACGTTATACGTTATACGTTATACGTTATACGTTATACGTTATACGTTATACGTTATACGTTATACGTTATACGTTACTCGTTATACGTAAAATGTAATACGTTTTACGTTATAAGTTATACGTTATACGTTATACGTTATACGTTATACGTTATACGTTATACATTATACGTTATACGTTATACGTTATACGTTATACGTTATACGTTATACGTTATACGTTATACGTTATACGTTATACGTTATACGTTACGCGTTATACGCTATACGTTATGCGTTATAGGTCATACCTTATACTTGATACGTCATACGTTATACGTTATACGTTATACGTTATTCGTTATACGTTATACGTAATACGTTATACGTTATACGTTATACGTTATACGTTATACGTTATACGTTAAACGTTATACGTTATACGTTATACGTTATACGTTATACGCTATACGTTATACGTTGTACGTTATGCGTTATACGTTATGCGTTATACGTTATACGTTATACGTTATACGTTGTACGTTATACGTTATACGTTATACGTTATACGTTATACGTTATTCGTTATACGTTATACGTTATACGTTATACGTTATACGTTATACGTTATACGTTATATGTTATACGTTATACGTCATACGTTATACGTTATACGTTATACGTTATACATTATACGTTATACGTTATACGTTATACGTTATACGTTATTCGTTATACGTTATACGTTATACGTTATACGTTATACGTTATACGTTATACGTTATACGTTATACGTTTTACGTTACTCGTTATACGTAATATGTAATACGTTTTACATTATAAGTTATACGTTATACGTTATACGTTATTCGTTATACGTTATACGTTATACGTTATACGTTATACGGTATACGTTATACGTTATACGTTATACGTTATACGTTATACGTTATACGTTATACGTTATACGTTATACGTTATACGTTATACGTTATACGTTATACGTTATACGTTTTACGTTATACGTTATACGTTATACGTTATACGTTATACGTTTTACGTTGTACGTTATACGTTGTACGTTATACGTTGTACGTTATACGTTGTACGTTATACGTTATACGTTATACGTTATACGTTATACGTTATACGTTATACGTTATACGTTATACGTTATACGTTATACGTTATACGTTACTCGTTATACGTAAAATGTAATACGTTTTACGTTATAAGTTATACGTTATACGTTATCCGTTATACGTTATACGTTATACGTTATACGTTATACGTTATACGGTATACGTTATGCGTTATACATTATACGTTATACGTTATACGTTATACGTTATACGTTATACGTTATACGTTGTACGTTATACGTTATACGTTATACGTTATACGTTATACGTTATTCGTTATACGTTATACGTTATACGTTATACGTTATACGTTATACGTTATACGTTATACGTTATACGTAATATGTAATACGTTTTACGTTATAAGTTATACGTTATACGTTATACGTTATTCGTTATACGTTATACGTTATACTTTATACGTTATACGGTATAGGTTATGCGTTATACATTATACGATATACGTTATACGTTATACGTTATACGTTAAACGTTATACGTTAAACGTTATACGTTATACGTTATACGTTATACGTTATACGTTATACGTTACACGTTATACGTTATACGTTGTACGTTATACGTTGTACGTTATACGTTGTACGTTATACGTTATACGTTATACGTTATACGTTATACGTTATACGTTATACGTTATACGTTATACGTTATTAGTTATACGTCATACGTTATACGTTATACGTTATACGTTATACGTTATACGTTATACGTTATACGTTATACGTTATACGTTATACGTTATACGTTATACGTTATACGTTATACGTTATACGTTATACGTTATACGTTATACGTTTTACGTTATACGTTATACGTTATACGTTATACGTTATACGTTATACGTTGTACGTTATACGTTGTACGTTATACGTTATACGTTATACGTTATACGTTATACGTTATTCGTTATACGTTATACGTTATACGTTATACGTTATACGTTATACGTTATACGTTATACGTTATACGTTATACGTTATACGTTACTCGTTATACGTAAAATGTAATACGTTTTACGTTATAAGTTATACGTTATACGTTATACGTTATACGTTATACGTTATACGTTATACGTTATACGTTATACGTTATACGTTATACGTTATACGTTATACGTCATACGTTATACGTTATACGTTATACGTTATACATTATACGTTATACGTTATACGTTATACGTTATACATTATTCGTTATACGTTATACGTTATACGTTATACGTTATACGTTATACGTTATACGTTATTCGTTATACGTTACTCGTTATACGTAATATGTAATACGTTTTACGTTATAAGTTATACGTTATACGTTATACGTTATTCGTTATACGTTATACGTTATACTTTATACGTTATACGGTATAGGTTATGCGTTATACATTATACGATATACGTTATACGTTATACGTTATACGTTAAACGTTATACGTTATACGTTATACGTTATACGTTATACGTTATACGTTACACGTTATACGTTATACGTTGTACGTTATACGTTGTACGTTATACGTTGTACGTTATACGTTATACGTTATACGTTATACGTTATACGTTATACGTTATACGTTATACGTTATACGTTATACGTTATACGTTATTAGTTATACGTCATACGTTATACGTTATACGTTATACGTTATACGTTATACGTTATACGTTATACGTTATACGTTATACGTTATACGTTATACGTTATACGTTATACGTTATACGTTATACGTTATACGTTATACGTTATACGTTATACGTTATACGTTTTACGTTGTACGTTATACGTTGTACGTTATACGTTGTACGTTATACGTTGTACGTTATACGTTGTACGTTATACGTTGTACGTTATACGTTATACGTTATACGTTATACGTTATACGTTATACGTTATACGTTACACGTTATACGTTATACGTTATACGTTATACGTTATACGTTATACGTTACTCGTTATACGTTATACGTTATACGTTATACGTTATACGTTATACGTTATCCGTTATACGTTATACGTTATACGTTATACGTTATACGTTATACGGTATACGTTATGCGTTATACATTATACGTTATACGTTATACGTTATACGTTATACGTTATACGTTATACGTTTGACGTTATACGTTATACGTTATACGGTATACGTTATACGTTATGCGATATACGTTATACGTTATACGTTATACGTTATACGTTATACGTTATACGTTATACGTTATACGTTATACGTTATACGTTATACGTTGTACGTTTTACATTATACGTTATACGTTATACGTTATACGTTATACGTTATACGTTGTACGTTATACGTTGTACGTTATACGTTGTACGTTATACGTTATACGTTATACGTTATACGTTATACGTTACTCGTTATACGTAAAATGTAATACGTTTTACGTTATAAGTTATACGTTATACCTTATACGTTATACGTTATACGTTATACGTTATACGTTATACGTTATACGTTATACGTTATACGTTATACGTTATACGTTATACGTTATACGTTATACGTTATACGTTATACGTTATACGTTATACGTTATACGTTATACGTTATACGTTATACGTTATAAGTTATACGTTATACGTTATACGTTATAGGTCATACCTTATACGTGATACGTCATACGTTATACGTTATACGTTAAACGTTATTCGTTATACGTTATACGTTATACGTTATACGTTATACGTTATACGTTATACGTTATACGTTATACGTTATACGTTATACGTTATACGTTAAACGTTATACGTAATACGTTATACGTTATACGTTATACGCTATACGTTATACGTTGTACGTTATGCGTTATACGTTATACGTTATACGTTATACGTTATACGTTATACGTTATACGTTATACGTTATACGTTATACGTTACACGTTGTACGTTATACGTTATACGTTATACGTTATTCGTTATACGTTATTCGTTATACGTTATACGTTATACGTTATACGTTATACGTTATGCGTTATACGTTATACGTTATACGTTATACGTTATACGTTACACGTTGTACGTTATACGTTATACGTTATACGTTATTCGTTATACGTTATTCGTTATACGTTATACGTTATACGTTATACGTTATACGTTATGCGTTATACGTTATACGTTGTACGTTATACGTTGTACGTTATACGTTGTACGTTATACGTTATACGTTATACGTTATACGTTATACGTTATACGTTATACGTTATACGTTATACGTTATACGTTATACGTTGTACGTTATACGTTGTACGTTATACGTTGTACGTTATACGTTATACGTTATACGTTATACGTTATACGTTATACGTTATACGTTATACGTTATACGTTATACGTTATACGTTATACGTTAAACGTTATACGTTATACGTTATACGTTATACGTTATACGCTATACGTTATACGTTGTACGTTATGCGTTATACGTTATGCGTTATACGTTATACGTTATACGTTATACGTTGTACGTTATACGTTATACGTTATACGTTATACGTTATACGTTATTCGTTATACGTTATACGTTATACGTTATACGTTATACGTTATACGTTATACGTTATACGTTATACGTTATACGTCATACGTTATACGTTATACGTTATACGTTATACATTATACGTTATACGTTATACGTTATACGTTATACGTTATTCGTTATACGTTATACGTTATACGTTATACGTTATACGTTATACGTTATACGTTATACGTTATTCGTTATACGTTACTCGTTATACGTAATATGTAATACGTTTTACGTTATAAGTTATACGTTATACGTTATACGTTATTCGTTATACGTTATACGTTATACGTTATACGTTATACGGTATAGGTTATGCGTTATACATTATACGATATACGTTATACGTTATACGTTATACGTTAAACGTTATACGTTATACGTTATACGTTATACGTTATACGTTATACGTTACACGTTATACGTTATACGTTGTACGTTATACGTTGTACGTTATACGTTGTACGTTATACGTTATACGTTATACGTTATACGTTATACGTTATACGTTATACGTTATACGTTATTAGTTATACGTCATACGTTATACGTTATACGTTATACGTTATACGTTATACGTTATACGTTATACGTTATACGTTATACGTTATACGTTATACGTTATACGTTATACGTTATACGTTATACGTTATACGTTATACGTTATACGTTATACGTTATACGTTATACGTTATACGTTTTACGTTGTACGTTATACGTTGTACGTTATACGTTGTACGTTATACGTTATACGTTATACGTTATACGTTATACGTTATACGTTATACGTTATACGTTATACGTTATACGTTATACGTTATACGTTAAACGTTATACGTTATACGTTATACGTTATACGTTATACGCTATACGTTATACGTTGTACGTTATGCGTTATACGTTATGCGTTATACGTTATACGTTATACGTTATACGTTGTACGTTATACGTTATACGTTATACGTTATACGTTATACGTTATTCGTTATACGTTATACGTTATACGTTATACGTTATACGTTATACGTTATACGTTATACGTTATACGTTATACGTCATACGTTATACGTTATACGTTATACGTTATACATTATACGTTATACGTTATACGTTATACGTTATACGTTATTCGTTATACGTTATACGTTATACGTTATACGTTATACGTTATACGTTATACGTTATACGTTATTCGTTATACGTTACTCGTTATACGTAATATGTAATACGTTTTACGTTATAAGTTATACGTTATTAGTTATACGTCATACGTTATACGTTATACGTTATACGTTATACGTTATACGTTATACGTTATACGTTATACGTTATACGTTATACGTTATACGTTATACGTTATACGTTATACGTTATACGTTGTACGTTATACGTTGTACGTTATACGTTATACGTTATACGTTATACGTTATACGTTATTCGTTATACGTTATACGTTATACGTTATACGTTATACGTTATACGTTATACGTTATACGTTATACGTTATACGTTATACGTTATACGTTATACATTATACGTTATACGTTATACGTTATACGTTATACGTTATTCGTTATACGTTATACGTTATACGTTATACGTTATACGTTATACGTTATACGTTATTCGTTATACGTTACTCGTTATACGTAATATGTAATACGTTTTACGTTATAAGTTATACGTTATACGTTATACGTTATTCGTTATACGTTATACGTTATACTTTATACGTTATACGGTATAGGTTATGCGTTATACATTATACGATATACGTTATACGTTATACGTTATACGTTAAACGTTATACGTTATACGTTATACGTTATACGTTATACGTTATACGTTACACGTTATACGTTATACGTTGTACGTTATACGTTGTACGTTATACGTTGTACGTTATACGTTATACGTTATACGTTATACGTTATACGTTATACGTTATACGTTATACGTTATACGTTATTAGTTATACGTCATACGTTATACGTTATACGTTATACGTTATACGTTATACGTTATACGTTATACGTTATACGTTATACGTTATACGTTATACGTTATACGTTATACGTTATACGTTATACGTTATACGTTATACGTTATACGTTATACGTTATACGTTATACGTTTTACGTTGTACGTTATACGTTGTACGTTATACGTTGTACGTTATACGTTGTACGTTATACGTTGTACGTTATACGTTGTACGTTATACGTTATACGTTATACGTTATACGTTATACGTTATACGTTATACGTTACACGTTATACGTTATACGTTATACGTTATACGTTATACGTTATACGTTACTCGTTATACGTTATACGTTATACGTTATACGTTATACGTTATACGTTATCCGTTATACGTTATACGTTATACGTTATACGTTATACGTTATACGGTATACGTTATGCGTTATACATTATACGTTATACGTTATACGTTATCCGTTATACGGTATAGGTTATGCGTTATACATTATACGATATACGTTATACGTTATACGTTATACGTTAAACGTTATACGTTATACGTTATACGTTATACGTTATACGTTATACGTTACACGTTATACGTTATACGTTGTACGTTATACGTTGTACGTTATACGTTGTACGTTATACGTTATACGTTATACGTTATACGTTATACGTTATACGTTATACGTTATACGTTATACGTTATTAGTTATACGTCATACGTTATACGTTATACGTTATACGTTATACGTTATACGTTATACGTTATACGTTATACGTTATACGTTATACGTTATACGTTATACGTTATACGTTATACGTTATACGTTATACGTTACTCGTTATACGTTATACGTTATACGTTATACGTTATACGTTATACGTTATCCGTTATACGTTATACGTTATACGTTATACGTTATACGTTATACGGTATACGTTATGCGTTATACATTATACGTTATACGTTATACGTTATACGTTATACGTTATACGTTATACGTTTGACGTTATACGTTATACGTTATACGGTATACGTTATACGTTATGCGATATACGTTATACGTTATACGTTATACGTTATACGTTATACGTTATACGTTATACGTTATACGTTATACGTTATACGTTATACGTTGTACGTTTTACATTATACGTTATACGTTATACGTTATACGTTATACGTTATACGTTGTACGTTATACGTTGTACGTTATACGTTGTACGTTATACGTTATACGTTATACGTTATACGTTATACGTTACTCGTTATACGTAAAATGTAATACGTTTTACGTTATAAGTTATACGTTATACCTTATACGTTATACGTTATACGTTATACGTTATACGTTATACGTTATACGTTATACGTTATACGTTATACGTTATACGTTATACGTTATACGTTATACGTTATACGTTATACGTTATACGTTATACGTTATACGTTATACGTTATACGTTATACGTTATAAGTTATACGTTATACGTTATACGTTATAGGTCATACCTTATACGTGATACGTCATACGTTATACGTTATACGTTAAACGTTATTCGTTATACGTTATACGTTATACGTTATACGTTATACGTTATACGTTATACGTTATACGTTATACGTTATACGTTATACGTTATACGTTAAACGTTATACGTAATACGTTATACGTTATACGTTATACGCTATACGTTATACGTTGTACGTTATGCGTTATACGTTATACGTTATACGTTATACGTTATACGTTATACGTTATACGTTATACGTTATACGTTATACGTTACACGTTGTACGTTATACGTTATACGTTATACGTTATTCGTTATACGTTATTCGTTATACGTTATACGTTATACGTTATACGTTATACGTTATGCGTTATACGTTATACGTTATACGTTATACGTTATACGTTACACGTTGTACGTTATACGTTATACGTTATACGTTATTCGTTATACGTTATTCGTTATACGTTATACGTTATACGTTATACGTTATACGTTATGCGTTATACGTTATACGTTGTACGTTATACGTTGTACGTTATACGTTGTACGTTATACGTTATACGTTATACGTTATACGTTATACGTTATACGTTATACGTTATACGTTATACGTTGTACGTTATACGTTGTACGTTATACGTTGTACGTTATACGTTATACGTTATACGTTATACGTTATACGTTATACGTTATACGTTATACGTTATACGTTATACGTTATACGTTATACGTTAAACGTTATACGTTATACGTTATACGTTATACGTTATACGCTATACGTTATACGTTGTACGTTATGCGTTATACGTTATGCGTTATACGTTATACGTTATACGTTATACGTTGTACGTTATACGTTATACGTTATACGTTATACGTTATACGTTATTCGTTATACGTTATACGTTATACGTTATACGTTATACGTTATACGTTATACGTTATACGTTATACGTTATACGTCATACGTTATACGTTATACGTTATACGTTATACATTATACGTTATACGTTATACGTTATACGTTATACGTTATTCGTTATACGTTATACGTTATACGTTATACGTTATACGTTATACGTTATACGTTATACGTTATTCGTTATACGTTACTCGTTATACGTAATATGTAATACGTTTTACGTTATAAGTTATACGTTATACGTTATACGTTATTCGTTATACGTTATACGTTATACGTTATACGTTATACGGTATAGGTTATGCGTTATACATTATACGATATACGTTATACGTTATACGTTATACGTTAAACGTTATACGTTATACGTTATACGTTATACGTTATACGTTATACGTTACACGTTATACGTTATACGTTGTACGTTATACGTTGTACGTTATACGTTGTACGTTATACGTTATACGTTATACGTTATACGTTATACGTTATACGTTATACGTTATACGTTATTAGTTATACGTCATACGTTATACGTTATACGTTATACGTTATACGTTATACGTTATACGTTATACGTTATACGTTATACGTTATACGTTATACGTTATACGTTATACGTTATACGTTATACGTTATACGTTATACGTTATACGTTATACGTTATACGTTATACGTTATACGTTTTACGTTGTACGTTATACGTTGTACGTTATACGTTGTACGTTATACGTTGTACGTTATACGTTGTACGTTATACGTTATACGTTATACGTTATACGTTATACGTTATACGTTATACGTTACACGTTATACGTTATACGTTATACGTTATACGTTATACGTTATACGTTACTCGTTATACGTAAAATGTAATACGTTTTACGTTATAAGTTATACGTTATACGTTAAACGTTATACGTTATACGCTATACGTTATACGTTATACGCTATACGTTATACGTTGTACGTTATGCGTTATACGTTATGCGTTATACGTTATACGTTATACGTTATACGTTGTACGTTATACGTTATACGTTATACGTTATACGTTATACGCTATACGTTATGCGTTATACGTTATACGTTATACGTTATACGTTATACGTTATACGTTATACGTTATACGTTTGACGTTATACGTTATACGGTATACGTTATACGTTATGCGTTATACGTTATACGTTATACGATATACGTTATACGTTATACGTTTGACGTTATACGTTATACGGTATACGTTATGCGTTATACGCTATACGTTATGCGTTATAGGATATACGTTATGCGTTATAGGATATACGTTATACGTGATACGTTGTACGTTATACGTTATACGTTATACGTTATACGTTATACGTTATACGTTATACGTTATACGTTATACGCTATACGTTATACGTTATACGTTATACGTTATACGTTATACGTTATACGTTACACGTTATACGTTATACGTTATACGTTATACGTTATACGTTATACGTTACTCGTTATACGTAAAATGTAATACGTTTTACATTATAAGTTATACGTTATACGTTATACGTTATTCGTTATACGTTACACGTTATACGTTATACGTTATACGGTATACGTTATACGTTATACGCTATACGTTATGCGTTATAGGATATACGTTATGCGTTATAGGATATACGTTATACGTGATACGTTGTACGTTATACGTTATACGTTATACGTTATACGTTATACGTTATACGTTATACGTTATACGTTATACGTTATACGTTATACGTTTGACGTTATACGGTATACGTTATACGTTACACGTTATACGTTATACGTTATACGTTATACGTTATACGTTATACGTTACTCGTTATACGTAAAATGTAATACGTTTTACGTTATAAGTTATACGTTATACGTTAAACGTTATACGTTATACGTTATACGTTATACGTTATACGTTTGACGTTATACGTTATACGGTATACGTTATACGTTATGCGTTATACGTTATACGTTATACGTTATACGTTATACGTTATACGTTTGACGTTATACGTTATACGGTATACGTTATGCGTTATACGTTATACGTTATACGTTATACGTTATACGTTATACGTTATACGTTACACGTTATACGTTATACGTTATACGTTATACGTTATACGTTATACGTTACTCGTTATACGTAAAATGTAATACGTTTTACGTTATAAGTTATACGTTATACGTTAAACGTTATACGTTATACGTTATACGTTATACGTTATACGCTATACGTTATACGTTGTACGTTATGCGTTATACGTTATGCGTTATACGTTATACGTTATACGTTATACGTTGTACGTTATACGTTATACGTTATACGTTATACGTTATACGCTATACGTTATGCGTTATACGTTATACGTTACACGTTATACGTTATACGTTATACGTTATACGTTATACGTTTGACGTTATACGTTATACGGTATACGTTATACGTTATGCGTTATACGTTATACGTTATACGTTATACGTTATACGTTATACGTTTGACGTTATACGTTATACGGTATACGTTATGCGTTATACGCTATACGTTATGCGTTATAGGATATACGTTATGCGTTATAGGATATACGTTATACGTGATACGTTGTACGTTATACGTTATACGTTATACGTTATACGTTATACGTTATACGTTATACGTTATACGTTATGCGTTATACGTTATACGTTATACGATATACGTTATACGTTATACGTTATACGTTATACGTTATACGTTATACGTTATACGTTATACGTTATACGTTATACGTTATACGTTATACGTTATACGTTATACGTTATACGTTATACGTTATACGTTATACGTTATACGTTATACGTTATACGTTATACGTTATACGTTATACGTTACACGTTATACGTTACACGTTATACGTTACACGTTATACGTTATACGTTATACGTTATACGTTATACGTTATACTTTATACGTAATACGTTATACGTTATACGTTATACGTTAAACGTTATACGTGATACGTTATACGTTATACGATATACGTTATACGTTATACGTTGTACGTTATACGTTATACGTTATACGATATACGTTATACGTTATACGTTATGCGTTATAGGATATACGTTATACGTTATACGTTATACGTTATACGTTATACATTATACGTTATACGTTATACGTTATACGTTATACGTTACTCGTTATACGTAATATGTAATACGTTTTACGTTATAAGTTATACGTTATACGTTATACGTTATACGTTATACGTTATACGTTATACGTTATACGTTATACGTTATACGTTATACGTTATACGTTATACGTTATACGTTATACGTTATACGGTATACGTTATGCGTTATACGTTATACGTTATACGTTATACGTTATACGTTATACGTTTTACGTTATACGTTATACGTTATACGATATACGTTATACGTTATACGTTATGCGTTATAGGATATACGTTATACGTTATACGTTATACGTTATACGTTATACATTATACGTTATACGTTATACGTTATACGTTATACGTTATACGTTATACGTTATACGTTATACGTTATACGTTATACGTTATACGTTATACGTTATACGTTATACGTTATACGTTATACGGTATACGTTATACGTTATACGTTACTCGTTATACGTAATATGTAATACGTTTTACGTTATAAGTTATACGTTATACGTTATACGTTATACGTTATACGTTATACGTTATACGTTATACGTTATGCGTTATACGTTATACGTTATACGGTATACGTTATGCGTTATACGTTATACGTTATACGGTATACGTTATACGCTATACGTTATACGTTCTACGTTTTACGTTATACGTTATACGTTATACGATATACGTTATACGTTATACGTTATGCGTTATAGGATATACGTTATACGTTATACGTTATACGTTATACGTTATACGTTATACGTTATACGTTATACGTTATACGTTATACGTTATACGTTGTACGTTATACGTTATACGTTATACGTTATACGTTATACGTTATACGTTATACGTTATACGTTATACGTTATACGTTATACGTTATACGTTATACGATATACGTTATACGTTATACGTTATACGTTATACGTTATACGTTATACGTTATACGTTATACGTTATACGTTATACGTTATACGTTATACGTTATACGTTATACGTTATACGTTATACGTTATACGTTATACGTTATACGTTATACGTTATACGTTATACGTTATACGTTATACGTTATACGTTATACGTTATACGTTATACGTTATACGTTATACGTTAAACGTTGTACGTTATAGGTTATACGTTATACGTTATACGTTATACGTTATACGTTATACGTTATACGTTATACGTTATACGTTATACGTTATACGTTATACGTTATACGTTATACGTTATACGTTATACGTTATACGTTATACGTTATACGTTATACGTTATACGTTATACGTTATACGTTATACGTTACACGTTATACGTTATACGTTACACGTTATAAGTTATACGTTATACGTTATACGTTATACGTTATACGTTATACATTATGCGTTATACGATATACGTAATGCGTTATAGGTCACACCTTATACGTGATACGTCATACGCTATACGTTATACGTGATACGTTATACGTTATACGTTATACGTTATACGTTGTACGTTATACGTTATACGTTATACGTTATTCGTTATACGTTATACGTTATACGTTATACGTTATACGTTATACGTTACACGTTATACGTTATACGTTATACGTTATACGTTATACGTTATACGTTACTCGTTATACGTAAAATGTAATACGTTTTACGTTATAAGTTATACGTTATACGTTAAACGTTATACGTTATACGTTATACGTTATACGTTATACGCTATACGTTATACGTTGTACGTTATGCGTTATACGTTATGCGTTATACGTTATACGTTATACGTTATACGTTGTACGTTATACGTTATACGTTATACGTTATACGTTATACGCTATACGTTATGCGTTATACGTTATACGTTATACGTTATACGTTATACGTTATACGTTATACGTTATACGTTTGACGTTATACGTTATACGGTATACGTTATACGTTATGCGTTATACGTTATACGTTATACGATATACGTTATACGTTATACGTTTGACGTTATACGTTATACGGTATACGTTATGCGTTATACGCTATACGTTATGCGTTATAGGATATACGTTATGCGTTATAGGATATACGTTATACGTGATACGTTGTACGTTATACGTTATACGTTATACGTTATACGTTATACGTTATACGTTATACGTTATACGTTATACGCTATACGTTATACGTTATACGTTATACGTTATACGTTATACGTTATACGTTACACGTTATACGTTATACGTTATACGTTATACGTTATACGTTATACGTTACTCGTTATACGTAAAATGTAATACGTTTTACATTATAAGTTATACGTTATACGTTATACGTTATTCGTTATACGTTACACGTTATACGTTATACGTTATACGGTATACGTTATACGTTATACGCTATACGTTATGCGTTATAGGATATACGTTATGCGTTATAGGATATACGTTATACGTGATACGTTGTACGTTATACGTTATACGTTATACGTTATACGTTATACGTTATACGTTATACGTTATACGTTATACGTTATACGTTATACGTTTGACGTTATACGTTATACGTTATACGTTACACGTTATACGTTATACGTTATACGTTATACGTTATACGTTATACGTTACTCGTTATACGTAAAATGTAATACGTTTTACGTTATAAGTTATACGTTATACGTTAAACGTTATACGTTATACGTTATACGTTATACGTTATACGTTTGACGTTATACGTTATACGGTATACGTTATACGTTATGCGTTATACGTTATACGTTATACGTTATACGTTATACGTTATACGTTTGACGTTATACGTTATACGGTATACGTTATGCGTTATACGTTATACGTTATACGTTATACGTTATACGTTATACGTTATACGTTACACGTTATACGTTATACGTTATACGTTATACGTTATACGTTATACGTTACTCGTTATACGTAAAATGTAATACGTTTTACGTTATAAGTTATACGTTATACGTTAAACGTTATACGTTATACGTTATACGTTATACGTTATACGCTATACGTTATACGTTGTACGTTATGCGTTATACGTTATGCGTTATACGTTATACGTTATACGTTATACGTTGTACGTTATACGTTATACGTTATACGTTATACGTTATACGCTATACGTTATGCGTTATACGTTATACGTTACACGTTATACGTTATACGTTATACGTTATACGTTATACGTTTGACGTTATACGTTATACGGTATACGTTATACGTTATGCGTTATACGTTATACGTTATACGTTATACGTTATACGTTATACGTTTGACGTTATACGTTATACGGTATACGTTATGCGTTATACGCTATACGTTATGCGTTATAGGATATACGTTATGCGTTATAGGATATACGTTATACGTGATACGTTGTACGTTATACGTTATACGTTATACGTTATACGTTATACGTTATACGTTATACGTTATACGTTATGCGTTATACGTTATACGTTATACGATATACGTTATACGTTATACGTTATACGTTATACGTTATACGTTATACGTTATACGTTATACGTTATACGTTATACGTTATACGTTATACGTTATACGTTATACGTTATACGTTATACGTTATACGTTATACGTTATACGTTATACGTTATACGTTATACGTTATACGTTATACGTTACACGTTATACGTTACACGTTATACGTTACACGTTATACGTTATACGTTATACGTTATACGTTATACGTTATACTTTATACGTAATACGTTATACGTTATACGTTATACGTTAAACGTTATACGTTATACGTTATACGTTATACGATATACGTTATACGTTATACGTTGTACGTTATACGTTATACGTTATACGATATACGTTATACGTTATACGTTATGCGTTATAGGATATACGTTATACGTTATACGTTATACGTTATACGTTATACATTATACGTTATACGTTATACGTTATACGTTATACGTTACTCGTTATACGTAATATGTAATACGTTTTACGTTATAAGTTATACGTTATACGTTATACGTTATACGTTATACGTTATACGTTATACGTTATACGTTATACGTTATACGTTATACGTTATACGTTATACGTTATACGTTATACGTTATACGGTATACGTTATGCGTTATACGTTATACGTTATACGTTATACGTTATACGTTATACGTTTTACGTTATACGTTATACGTTATACGATATACGTTATACGTTATACGTTATGCGTTATAGGATATACGTTATACGTTATACGTTATACGTTATACGTTATACATTATACGTTATACGTTATACGTTATACGTTATACGTTATACGTTATACGTTATACGTTATACGTTATACGTTATACGTTATACGTTATACGTTATACGTTATACGTTATACGTTATACGTTATACGGTATACGTTATACGTTATACGTTACTCGTTATACGTAATATGTAATACGTTTTACGTTATAAGTTATACGTTATACGTTATACGTTATACGTTATACGTTATACGTTATACGTTATACGTTATGCGTTATACGTTATACGTTATACGGTATACGTTATGCGTTATACGTTATACGTTATACGGTATACGTTATACGCTATACGCTATACGTTCTACGTTTTACGTTATACGTTATACGTTATACGATATACGTTATACGTTATACGTTATGCGTTATAGGATATACGTTATACGTTATACGTTATACGTTATACGTTATACGTTATACGTTATACGTTATACGTTATACGTTATACGTTATACGTTGTACGTTATACGTTATACGTTATACGTTATACGTTATACGTTATACGTTATACGTTATACGTTATACGTTATACGTTATACGTTATACGTTATACGATATACGTTATACGTTATACGTTATACGTTATACGTTATACGTTATACGTTATACGTTATACGTTATACGTTATACGTTATACGTTATACGTTATACGTTATACGTTATACGTTATACGTTATACGTTATACGTTATACGTTATACGTTATACGTTATACGTTATACGTTATACGTTATACGTTATACGTTATACGTTATACGTTATACGTTATACGTTATACGTTATACGTTAAACGTTGTACGTTATAGGTTATACGTTATACGTTACACGTTATACGTTATACGTTATACGTTATACGTTATACGTTATACGTTATACGTTATACGTTATACGTTATACGTTATACGTTATACGTTATACGTTATACGTTATACGTTATATGTTATACGTTATACGTTATACGTTATACGTTATACGTTACACGTTATACGTTATACGTTACACGTTATAAGTTATACGTTATACGTTATACGTTATACGTTATACGTTATACATTATGCGTTATACGATATACGTAATGCGTTATAGGTCACACCTTATACGTGATACGTCATACGCTATACGTTATACGTGATACGTTATACGTTATACGTTATACGTTATACGTTGTACGTTATACGTTATACGTTATACGTTATTCGTTATACGTTATACGTTATACGTTATACGTTATACGTTATACGTTATACGTTTGACGTTATACGTTATACGTTATACGTTATACGTTATACGTTATACGTTATACGTTATTCGTTATACGTTATACGTTATACGTTATACGTTATACGTTATACGTTATACGTTATACGTTATACGTCATACGTTATACGTTATACGTTATACGTTATACATTATACGTTATACGTTATACGTTATACGTTATACGTTATTCGTTATACGTTATACGTTACACGTTATAAGTTATACGTTATACGTTATACGTTATACGTTATACGTTATACATTATGCGTTATACGATATACGTAATGCGTTATAGGTCACACCTTATACGTGATACGTCATACGCTATACGTTATACGTGATACGTTATACGTTATACGTTATACGTTATACGTTGTACGTTATACGTTATACGTTATACGTTGTACGTTATGCGTTATACGTTATGCGTTATACGTTATACGTTATACGTTATACGTTGTACGTTATACGTTATACGTTATACGTTATACGTTATACGTTATACGTTATACGTTATTCGTTATACGTTATACGTTATACGTTATACGTTATACGTTATACGTTATACGTTATACGTTATACGTCATACGTTATACGTTATACATTATACGTTATACGTTATACATTATACGTTATACGTTATACGTTATACGTTATACGTTATTCGTTATACGTTATACGTTATACGTTATACGTTATACGTTATACGTTATACGTTATTCGTTATACGTTACTCGTTATACGTAATATGTAATACGTTTTACGTTATAAGTTATACGTTATACGTTATACGTTATTCGTTATACGTTATACGTTATACGTTATACGTTATACGGTATAGGTTATGCGTTATACATTATACGATATACGTTATACGTTATACGTTATACGTTAAACGTTATACGTTATACGTTATACGTTATACGTTATACGTTATACGTTACACGTTATACGTTATACGTTGTACGTTATACGTTGTACGTTATACGTTGTACGTTATACGTTATACGTTATACGTTATACGTTATACGTTATACGTTATACGTTATACGTTATACGTTATTAGTTATACGTCATACGTTATACGTTATACGTTATACGTTATACGTTATACGTTATACGTTATACGTTATACGTTATACGTTATACGTTATACGTTATACGTTATACGTTATACGTTATACGTTATACGTTATACGTTATACGTTATACGTTATACGTTTTACGTTGTACGTTATACGTTGTACGTTATACGTTGTACGTTATACGTTGTACGTTATACGTTGTACGTTATACGTTGTACGTTATACGTTCTACGTTATACGTTATACGTTATACGTTATACGTTATACGTTACACGTTATACGTTATACGTTATACGTTATACGTTATACGTTATACGTTACTCGTTATACGTTATACGTTATACGTTATACGTTATACGTTATACGTTATCCGTTATACGTTATACGTTATACGTTATACGTTATACGTTATACGGTATACGTTATGCGTTATACATTATACGTTATACGTTATACGTTATACGTTATACGTTATACGTTATACGTTTGACGTTATACGTTATACGTTATACGGTATACGTTATACGTTATGCGATATACGTTATACGTTATACGTTATACGTTATACGTTATACGTTATACGTTATACGTTATACGTTATACGTTATACGTTATACGTTGTACGTTTTACATTATACGTTATACGTTATACGTTATACGTTATACGTTATACGTTGTACGTTATACGTTGTACGTTATACGTTGTACGTTATACGTTATACGTTATACGTTATACGTTATACGTTACTCGTTATACGTAAAATGTAATACGTTTTACGTTATAAGTTATACGTTATACCTTATACGTTATACGTTATACGTTATACGTTATACGTTATACGTTATACGTTATACGTTATACGTTATACGTTATACGTTATACGTTATACGTTATACGTTATACGTTATACGTTATACGTTATACGTTATACGTTATACGTTATACGTTATACGTTATAAGTTATACGTTATACGTTATACGTTATAGGTCATACCTTATACGTGATACGTCATACGTTATACGTTATACGTTAAACGTTATTCGTTATACGTTATACGTTATACGTTATACGTTATACGTTATACGTTATACGTCATACGTTATACGTTATACGTTATACGTTATACATTATACGTTATAGGTTATACGTTATACGTTATACGTTATTCGTTATACGTTATACGTTATACGTTATACGTTATACGTTATACGTTATACGTTATTCGTTATACGTTACTCGTTATACGTAATATGTAATACGTTTTACGTTATAAGTTATACGTTATACGTTATACGTTATTCGTTATACGTTATACGTTATACGTTATACGTTATACGTTATACGTTATACGGTATAGGTTATGCGTTATACATTATACGATATACGTTATACGTTATACGTTATACGTTAAACGTTATACGTTATACGTTATACGTTATACGTTATACGTTATACGTTATACGTTATACGTTATACGTTATACGTTACTCGTTATACGTAAAATGTAATACGTTTTACGTTATAAGTTATACGTTATACGTTAAACGTTATACGTTATACGTTATACGTTATACGTTATACGCTATACGTTATACGTTGTACGTTATGCGTTATACGTTATGCGTTATACGTTATACGTTATACGTTATACGTTGTACGTTATACGTTATACGTTATACGTTATACGTTATACGCTATACGTTATGCGTTATACGTTATACGTTATACGTTATACGTTATACGTTATACGTTATACGTTATACGTTTGACGTTATACGTTATACGGTATACGTTATACGTTATGCGTTATACGTTATACGTTATACGATATACGTTATACGTTATACGTTTGACGTTATACGTTATACGGTATACGTTATGCGTTATACGCTATACGTTATGCGTTATAGGATATACGTTATGCGTTATAGGATATACGTTATACGTGATACGTTGTACGTTATACGTTATACGTTATACGTTATACGTTATACGTTATACGTTATACGTTATACGTTATACGCTATACGTTATACGTTATACGTTATACGTTATACGTTATACGTTATACGTTACACGTTATACGTTATACGTTATACGTTATGCGTTATACGTTATACGTTATACGTTATACGTTATACGTTATACGTTATACGTTATACGTTTGACGTTATACGTTATACGGTATACGTTATACGTTATGCGTTATACGTTATACGTTATACGATATACGTTATACGTTATACGTTTGACGTTATACGTTATACGGTATACGTTATGCGTTATACGCTATACGTTATGCGTTATAGGATATACGTTATGCGTTATAGGATATACGTTATACGTGATACGTTGTACGTTATACGTTATACGTTATACGTTATACGTTATACGTTATACGTTATACGTTATACGTTATGCGTTATACGTTATACGTTATACGATATACGTTATACGTTATACGTTTGACGTTATACGTTATACGGTATACGTTTGACGTTATACGTTATACGGTATACGTTATGCGTTATACGTTATACGTTAAACGTTATACGTTATACGTTATACGTTATACGTTATACGTTATACGTTATACGTTATACGTTATACGTTATACGTTACTCGTTATACGTAAAATGTAATACGTTTTACGTTATAAGTTATACGTTATACGTTAAACGTTATACGTTATACGTTATACGTTATACGTTATACGCTATACGTTATACGTTGTACGTTATGCGTTATACGTTATGCGTTATACGTTATACGTTATACGTTATACGTTGTACGTTATACGTTATACGTTATACGTTATACGTTATACGCTATACGTTATGCGTTATACGTTATACGTTATACGTTATACGTTATACGTTATACGTTATACGTTATACGTTTGACGTTATACGTTATACGGTATACGTTATACGTTATACGTTATGCGTTATACGTTATACGTTATACGATATACGTTATACGTTATACGTTTGACGTTATACGTTATACGGTATACGTTATGCGTTATACGCTATACGTTATGCGTTATAGGATATACGTTATGCGTTATAGGATATACGTTATACGTGATACGTTGTACGTTATACGTTATACGTTATACGTTATACGTTATACGTTATACGTTATACGTTATACGTTATACGCTATACGTTATACGTTATACGTTATACGTTATACGTTATACGTTATACGTTACACGTTATACGTTATACGTTATACGTTATACGTTATACGTTATACGTTACTCGTTATACGTAAAATGTAATACGTTTTACATTATAAGTTATACGTTATACGTTATACGTTATTCGTTATACGTTACACGTTATACGTTATACGTTATACGGTATACGTTATACGTTATACGCTATACGTTATGCGTTATAGGATATACGTTATGCGTTATAGGATATACGTTATACGTGATACGTTGTACGTTATACGTTATACGTTATACGTTATACGTTATACGTTATACGTTATACGTTATACGTTATACGTTATACGTTATACGTTTGACGTTATACGTTATACGTTATACGTTACACGTTATACGTTATACGTTATACGTTATACGTTATACGTTATACGTTACTCGTTATACGTAAAATGTAATACGTTTTACGTTATAAGTTATACGTTATACGTTAAACGTTATACGTTATACGTTATACGTTATACGTTATACGTTTGACGTTATACGTTATACGGTATACGTTATACGTTATGCGTTATACGTTATACGTTATACGTTATACGTTATACGGTATACGTTATACGTTATGCGTTATACGTTATACGTTATACGATATACGTTATACGTTATACGTTTGACGTTATACGTTATACGGTATACGTTTGACGTTATACGTTATACGGTATACGTTATGCGTTATACGCTATACGTTATGCGTTATAGGATATACGTTATGCGTTATAGGATATACGTTATACGTGATACGTTGTACGTTATACGTTATACGTTATACGTTATACGTTATACGTTATACGTTATACGTTATACGTTATACGCTATACGTTATACGTTATACGTTATACGTTATACGTTATACGTTATACGTTGTACGTTATGCGTTATACGTTATGCGTTATACGTTATACGTTATACGTTATACGTTGTACGTTATACGTTATACGTTATACGTTATACGTTATACGCTATACGTTATGCGTTATACGTTATACGTTATACGTTATACGTTATACGTTATACGTTATACGTTATACGTTTGACGTTATACGTTATACGGTATACGTTATACGTTATGCGTTATACGTTATACGTTATACGATATACGTTATACGTTATACGTTTGACGTTATACGTTATACGGTATACGTTATGCGTTATACGCTATACGTTATGCGTTATAGGATATACGTTATGCGTTATAGGATATACGTTATACGTGATACGTTGTACGTTATACGTTATACGTTATACGTTATACGTTATACGTTATACGTTATACGTTATACGTTATACGCTATACGTTATACGTTATACGTTATACGTTATACGTTATACGTTATACGTTACACGTTATACGTTATACGTTATACGTTATACGTTATACGTTATACGTTACTCGTTATACGTAAAATGTAATACGTTTTACATTATAAGTTATACGTTATACGTTATACGTTATTCGTTATACGTTACACGTTATACGTTATACGTTATACGGTATACGTTATACGTTATACGCTATACGTTATGCGTTATAGGATATACGTTATGCGTTATAGGATATACGTTATACGTGATACGTTGTACGTTATACGTTATACGTTATACGTTATACGTTATACGTTATACGTTATACGTTATACGTTATACGTTATACGTTATACGTTTGACGTTATACGTTATACGTTATACGTTACACGTTATACGTTATACGTTATACGTTATACGTTATACGTTATACGTTACTCGTTATACGTAAAATGTAATACGTTTTACGTTATAAGTTATACGTTATACGTTAAACGTTATACGTTATACGTTATACGTTATACGTTATACGTTTGACGTTATACGTTATACGGTATACGTTATACGTTATGCGTTATACGTTATACGTTATACGTTATACGTTATACGTTATACGTTTGACGTTATACGTTATACGGTATACGTTATGCGTTATACGTTATACGTTATACGTTATACGTTATACGTTATACGTTATACGTTACACGTTATACGTTATACGTTATACGTTATACGTTATACGTTATACGTTACTCGTTATACGTAAAATGTAATACGTTTTACGTTATAAGTTATACGTTATACGTTAAACGTTATACGTTATACGTTATACGTTATACGTTATACGCTATACGTTATACGTTGTACGTTATGCGTTATACGTTATGCGTTATACGTTATACGTTATACGTTATACGTTGTACGTTATACGTTATACGTTATACGTTATACGTTATACGCTATACGTTATGCGTTATACGTTATACGTTATACGTTATACGTTATACGTTATACGTTATACGTTATACGTTTGACGTTATACGTTATACGGTATACGTTATACGTTATGCGTTATACGTTATACGTTATACGTTATACGTTATACGTTATACGTTTGACGTTATACGTTATACGGTATACGTTATGCGTTATACGCTATACGTTATGCGTTATAGGATATACGTTATGCGTTATAGGATATACGTTATACGTGATACGTTGTACGTTATACGTTATACGTTATACGTTATACGTTATACGTTATACGTTATACGTTATACGTTATGCGTTATACGTTATACGTTATACGATATACGTTATACGTTATACGTTATACGTTATACGTTATACGTTATACGTTATACGTTATACGTTATACGTTATACGTTATACGTTATACGTTATACGTTATACGTTATACGTTATACGTTATACGTTATACGTTATACGTTATACGTTATACGTTATACGTTATACGTTACACGTTATACGTTACACGTTATACGTTACACGTTATACGTTATACGTTATACGTTATACGTTATACGTTATACTTTATACGTTATACGTTATACGTTATACGTTATACGTTAAACGTTATACGTTATACGTTATACGTTATACGATATACGTTATACGTTATACGTTGTACGTTATACGTTATACGTTATACGATATACGTTATACGTTATACGTTATGCGTTATAGGATATACGTTATACGTTATACGTTATACGTTATACGTTATACATTATACGTTATACGTTATACGTTATACGTTATACGTTACTCGTTATACGTAATATGTAATACGTTTTACGTTATAAGTTATACGTTATACGTTATACGTTATACGTTATACGTTATACGTTATACGTTATACGTTATACGTTATACGTTATACGTTATACGTTATACGTTATACGTTATACGTTATACGGTATACGTTATGCGTTATACGTTATACGTTATACGTTATACGTTATACGTTATACGTTTTACGTTATACGTTATACGTTATACGATATACGTTATACGTTATACGTTATGCGTTATAGGATATACGTTATACGTTATACGTTATACGTTATACGTTATACATTATACGTTATACGTTATACGTTATACGTTATACGTTATACGTTATACGTTATACGTTATACGTTATACGTTATACGTTATACGTTATACGTTATACGTTATACGTTATACGTTATACGGTATACGTTATACGTTATACGTTACTCGTTATACGTAATATGTAATACGTTTTACGTTATAAGTTATACGTTATACGTTATACGTTATACGTTATACGTTATACGTTATACGTTATACGTTATGCGTTATACGTTATACGTTATACGGTATACGTTATGCGTTATACGTTATACGTTATACGGTATACGTTATACGCTATACGTTATACGTTCTACGTTTTACGTTATACGTTATACGTTATACGATATACGTTATACGTTATACGTTATGCGTTATAGGATATACGTTATACGTTATACGTTATACGTTATACGTTATACGTTATACGTTATACGTTATACGTTATACGTTATACGTTATACGTTGTACGTTATACGTTATACGTTATACGTTATACGTTATACGTTATACGTTATACGTTATACGTTATACGTTATACGTTATACGTTATACGTTATACGATATACGTTATACGTTATACGTTATACGTTATACGTTATACGTTATACGTTATACGTTATACGTTATACGTTATACGTTATACGTTATACGTTATACGTTATACGTTATACGTTATACGTTATACGTTATGCGTTATACGTTATACGTTATACGTTATACGTTATACGTTATACGTTATACGTTATACGTTATACGTTATACGTTATACGTTATACGTTATACGTTATACGTTATACGTTAAACGTTGTACGTTATAGGTTATACGTTATACGTTATACGTTATACGTTATACGTTATACGTTATACGTTATACGTTATACGTTATACGTTATACGTTATACGTTATACGTTATACGTTATACGTTATACGTTATACGTTATACGTTATACGTTATACGTTATACGTTATACGTTATACGTTATACGTTACACGTTATACGTTATACGTTACACGTTATAAGTTATACGTTATACGTTATACGTTATACGTTATACGTTATACATTATGCGTTATACGATATACGTAATGCGTTATAGGTCACACCTTATACGTGATACGTCATACGCTATACGTTATACGTGATACGTTATACGTTATACGTTATACGTTATACGTTGTACGTTATACGTTATACGTTATACGTTATTCGTTATACGTTATACGTTATACGTTATACGTTATACGTTATACGTTATACGTTTGACGTTATACGTTATACGTTATACGTTATACGTTATACGTTATACGTTATACGTTATACGTTTTACGTTTTACGTTATACGTTATACGTTATTCGATATACGTTATACGTTATACGTTATGCGTTATAGGATATACGTTATACGTTATACGTTATACGTTATACGTTATACGTTATACGTTATACGTTATACGTTATACGTTATACGTTATACGTTATACGTTATACGTTGTACGTTATACGTTATACGTTATACGTTATACGTTATACGTTATACGTTATACGTTATACGTTATACGTTATACGTTATACGTTATACGTTATACGTTATACGTTATACGTTGTACGTTATACGTTATACGTTATACGTTATACGTTATACGTTATACGTTATACGTTTGACGTTATACGCTATACGGTATACGTTATGCGTTATTCGCTATACGTTATGCGTTATAGGATATACGTTATGCATTATAGGATATACGTTATACGTGATACGTTGTACGTTATACGTTATACGTTATACGTTATACGTTATACGTTATACGTTATACGTTATACGTTATACGTTATACGTTGTACGTTATGCGTTAAACATTATACGTTATACGATATACGTTATACGTTATACGTTATGCGTTATAGCATATACCTTATTCGTTGTACGTTATGCGTTAAACATTATACGTTATACGATATACGTTATACGTTATACGTTATGCGTTATAGCATATACCTTATTCGTTATACGTTATACGTTATACGTTATACGTTATACGTTATACGTTATACGTTATACGTTATACGTTATACGTTATACGTTATTCGTTATACGTTATACGTTATACGTTATACGTTATACGTTATACGTTATACGTTATACGTTATACGTTACTCGTTATACGTAATATGTAATACGTTTTACATTATAAGTTATACGTTATACGTTATACGTTATACGTTATACGTTATACGTTTTACGTTATACGTTATACGTTATACGTTATACGTTATACGTTATACGTTATACGTTGTACGTTATACGTTGTACGTTATACGTTGTACGTTATACGTTGTACGTTATACGTTATACGTTATACGTTATACGTTATACGTTATACGTTATACGTTATACGTTATACGTTATTCGTTATACGTTACTCGTTATACGTAAAATGTAATACGTTTTACGTTATAAGTTATACGTTATACGTTATACGTTATACGTTATACGTTATACGTTATACGTTATACGTTATACGTTATACGGTATACGTTATGCGTTATACATTATACGTTATACGTTATACGTTATACGTTATACGTTATACGTTATACGTTTGACGTTATACGTTATACGTTATACGGTATACGTTATACGTTATGCGTTATACGTTATACGTTATACGTTATACGTTATACGTTATACGTTATACGTTATACGTTATACGTTATACGTTATTCGTTATACGTTATACGTTATACGTTACACGTTATACGGTATACGTTATACGTTATACGTTATACGTTATACGTTATACGTTATACGTTATACGTTATACGTTATACGTTATACGTTATACGTTATACGTTATACGTTGTACGTTTTACATTATACGTTATACGTTATACGTTATACGTTATACGTTGTACGTTATACGTTGTACGTTATACGTTGTACGTTATACGTTATACGTTATACGTTATACGTTATACGTTACTCGTTATACGTAAAATGTAATACGTTTTACGTTATAAGTTATACGTTATACCTTATACGTTATACGTTATACGTTATACGTTATACGTTATACGTTATACGTTATACGTTATACGTTATACGTTATACGTTATACGTTATACGTTATACGTTATACGTTATACGTTATACGTTATACGTTATACGTTATACGTTATACGTTATACGTTATACGTTATACGTTATACGTTATACGTTATACGTTATAAGTTATACGTTATACGTTATACGTTATAGGTCATACCTTATACGTGATACGTCACACGTTATACGTTATACGTTATACGTTATTCGTTCTACGTTATACGTTATACGTTATACGTTATACGTTATACGTTATACGTTATACGTTATACGTTATACGTTATACGTTATACGTTATACGTTATACGTTAAACGTTATACGTAATACGTTATACGTTATACGTTATACGCTATACGTTATACGTTGTACGTTATGCGTTATACGTTATGCGTTATACGTTACACGTTATACGTTATACGTTGTACGTTATACGTCATACGTTATACGTTATACGTTATTCGTTATACGTTATACGTTATACGTTATACGTTATACGTTATACGTTATACGTTGTACGTTATACGTTATACGTTAAACGTTATACGTTATACGTTATACGCTATACGTTATACGTTATACGTTATAAGTTATACGTTATACGTTATACGTTATAGGTCATACCTTATACGTGATACGTTTGACGTTATACGTTATACGGTATACGTTATACGTTATGCGTTATACGTTATACGTTATACGTTATACGTTATACGTTATACGTTATACGTTATACGCTATACGTTTGACGTTATACGTTATACGGTATACGTTATACGTTATGCGTTATACGTTATACGTTATACGTTATACGTTATACGTTTGACGTTATACGTTATACGGTATACGTTATACGTTAAGCGTTATACGTTATACGTTATACGTTATACGTTATACGTTTGACGTTATACGTTATACGGTATACGTTATGCCTTATACGCTATACGTTATGCGTTATAGGATATACGTTATGCGTTATAGGATATACGTTATACGTGATACGTTGTACGTTATACGTTATACGTTATACGTTATACGTTATACGTTATACGTTATACGTTATACGTTATACGTTATACGTTATACGTTATACGTTATACGTTATACGTTTTACGTTATACGTTATACGTTATACGTTATACATTATACGTTATACGTTATACGTTATACGTTATACGTTATTCGTTATACGTTATACGTTATACGTTATACGTTATACGTTATACGTTATACGTTATACGTTATACGTTATACGTTATACGTTATAAGTTATACGTTATACGTTATACGTTATAGGTCATACCTTATACGTGATACGTCATACGTTATACGTTGTACGTTATACGTTATTCGTTATACGTTATACGTTATACGTTATACGTTATACGTTATACGTTATACGTTATACGTTATACGTTATACGTTATACGTTATACGTTATACGTTATACGTTATACGTTATACGTTATACGTTATACGTTATACGTTATACGTTAAACGTTATACGTTATACGTTATACGTTATACGTTATACGTTATACGCTATACGTTATACGTTGTACGTTATGCGTTATACGTTATGCGTTATACGTTACACGTTATACGTTATACGTTGTACGTTCTACGTTATACGTTATACGTTATACGTTATTAGTTATACGTTATACGTTATACGTTATACGTTATACGTTATACGTTATACGTTATACGTTTTACGTTATACGTTATACGTTATACGTTATACATTATACGTTATACGTTATACGTTATACGTTATACGTTATTCGTTATACGTTATACGTTATACGTTATACGTTATACGTTATACGTTATACGTTATACGTTATACGTTATACGTTATACGTTATAAGTTATACGTTATACGTTATACGTTATAGGTCATACCTTATACGTGATACGTCATACGTTATACGTTGTACGATATACGTTATTCGTTATACGTCATACGTTATACGTTATACGTTATACGTTATACGTTATACGTTATACGTTATACGTTATACGTTATACGTTATACGTTATACGTTATACGTTATACGTTATACGTTATACGTTATACGTTAAACGTTATACGTTATACGTTATACGTTATACGTTATACGCTATACGTTATACGTTGTACGTTATGCGTTATACGTTATGCGTTATACGTTACACGTTATACGTTATACGTTGTACGTTATACGTTATACGTTATACGTTATACGTTATTAGTTATACGTTATACGTTATACGTTATACGTTATACGTTATACGTTATACGTTATACGTTATACGTTATACGTTATACGTTAAACGTTATACGTTATACGTTATACGTTATACGTTATACGTTATACGTTATACGTTATACGTTATACGTTGTACGTTATACGTTATACGTTATACGTTATACGTTATACGTTATACGTTATACGTTATACGTTATACGTTATACGTTATACGTTATGCGTTATACGCTATACGTTATGCGTTAAAGGTCATACCTTATACGTGATACGTCATACCTTATACGTTATACGTTATACGTTATTCGTTATACGTTATACGTTATACGTTATACGTTATACGTTATACGTTATACGTTATACGTTATACGTTATACGTTATACGTTATACGTTATACGTTATACGTTATACGTTATACGTTAAACGTTATACGTTATACGTTATACGATATACGTTATACGCTATACGTTATACGTTGTACGTTATGCGTTATACGTTATGCGTTATACGTTATACGTTATACGTTATACGTTGTACGTTATACGTTATACGTTATACGTTATACGTTATTCGTTATCCGTTATACGTTATACGTTATACGTTATACGTTATACGTTATACGTTATACGTTATACGTTATACGTTAAACGTTATACGTAATACGTTATACGTTATACGATATACGTTTTACGTTATACGTTGTACGTAATACGTTATACGTTATACGTTATACGTTATACGTTATACGTTATACGTTATACGTTATACGTTATACATTATACGTTATACGTTATACGTTATACGTTATACGTTATTCGTTATACGTTATACGTTATACGTTATACGTTATACGTTATACGTTATACGTTATACGTTATACGTTATACGTTATACGTTGTACGTTATACGTTGTACGTTATTCGTTGTACGTTATACGTTATACGTTATACGTTATACGTTATACGTTATACGTTATACGTTATACGTTATACGTTGTACGTTATACGTTATACGTTATACGTTAAACGTTATACGTTATACGTTATACGTTATACGATATACGTTATACGTTATACGTTGTACGTTATACGTTATACGTTATACGTTATACGTTATACGTTATACGTTATACGTTATACGTTATACATTATACGTTATACGTTATACGTTATACGTTAAACGTTATTCGTTATACGTTATACGTTATACGTTATACGTTATACGTTATACGTTATACGTTATACGTCATACGTTATACGTTATACGTTATACGTTATACCATTATACGTTATAAGTTATACGTTATACGTTATACGTTATAGGTCATACCTTATACGTGATACGTCATACGTTATACGTTATACGTTATACGTTATTCGTTATACGTTATACGTTATACGTTATACGTTATACGTTATACGTTATACGTTATACGTTATACGTTATACGTTATACGTTATACGTTATACGTTATACGTTATTCGTTATACGTTAAACGTTATACGTTATACGTTATACGTTATACGTTATACGCTATACGTTATACGTTGTACGTTATGCGTTATACGTTATGCGTTCTACGTTACACGTTATACGTTACACGTTGTACGTTATACGTTATACGTTATACGTTATTCGTTATACGTTATTCGTTATACGTTATACGTTATACGTTATACGTTATACGTTATACGTTATACGTTATACGTTGTACGTTATACGTTGTACGTTATACGTTGTACGTTATACGTTATACGTTATACGTTATACGTTATACGTTATACGTTATACGTTACACGTTATACGTTATACGTTGTACGTTATACGTTGTACGTTATACGTTGTACGTTATACGTTATACGTTATACGTTATACGTTATACGTTATACGTTATACGTTATACGTTATACGTTATACGTTACTCGTTATACGTAATTTGTAATACGTTTTACGTTATAAGTTATACGTTATACGTTATACGTTATACGTTATACGTTATACGTTATACGTTATACGTTATACGTTATACGTTATACGTTATACGTTATACGTTATACGTTACGCGTTATACGCTATACGTTATGCGTTATAGGTCATACCTTATACTTGATACGTCATACGTTATACGTTATACGTTATACGTTATACGTTATTCGTTATACGTTATACGTTATACGTTATACGTTATACGTTATACGTTATACGTTATACGTTATACGTTATACGTTATACGTTATACGTTATACGTTATACGTTATACGTTATACGTTTTACGTTATACGTTATACGTTGTACGTTATACGTTGTATTTTATACGTTGTACGTTATACGTTGTACGTTATACGTTATACGTTATACGTTATACGTTATACGTTATACGTTATACGTTATACGTTATACGTTATACGTTATACGTTATACGTTATACGTTATACGTTATACGTTTTACGTTATACGTTATACGTTATACGTTATACGTTATGCATTATACGTTATACGTTACTCGTTATACGTAATTTGTAATACGTTTTACGTTATAAGTTATACGTTAAACGTTATACGTTATACGTTATACGTTATACGTTATACGCTATACGTTATACGTTGTACGTTATGCGTTATACGTTATGCGTTATACGTTATACGTTATACGTTATACGTTGTACGTTATACGTTATACGTTATACGTTATACGTTATACGTTATTCGTTATACGTTATACGTTATACGTTATACGTTATACGTTATACGTTATACGTTATACGTTATACGTCATACGTTATACGTTATACGTTATACGTTATACATTATACGTTATACGTTATACGTTATACGTTATACGTTATTCGTTATACGTTATACGTTATACGTTATACGTTATACGTTATACGTTATACGTTATTCGGTATACGTTACTCGTTATACGTAATATGTAATACGTTTTACGTTATAAGTTATACGTTATACGTTATACGTTATTCGTTATACGTTATACGTTATACGTTATACGTTATACGTTATACGGTATAGGTTATGCGTTATTCGTTATACGTTATACGTTATACGTTATACGTTATACGTTATACGTTATACGTTATTCGGTATACGTTACTCGTTATACGTAATATGTAATACGTTTTACGTTATAAGTTATACGTTATACGTTATACGTTATTCGCTATACGTTATACGTTATACGTTATACGTTATACGGTATAGGTTATGCGTTATACATTATACGATATACGTTATACGTTATACGTTATACGTTAAACGTTATACGTTATACGTTATACGTTATACGTTATACGTTATACGTTATACGTTATACGTTATACGTTGTACGTTATACGTTGTACGTTATACGTTGTACGTTATACGTTATACGTTATACGTTATACGTTATACGTTATACGATATACGTTATACGTTATTAGTTATACGTCATACGTTATACGTTATACGTTATACGTTATACGTTATACGTTATACGTTGTACGTTATACGTTATACGTTATACGTTATACGTTATACGTTATACGTTATACGTTATACGTTATACGTTTTACGTTATACGTTATACGTTGTACGTTATACGTTGTACTTTATACGTTGTACGTTATACGTTGTACGTTATACGTTGTACGTTATACGTTATACGTTATACGTTATACGTTATACGTTATACGTTACACGTTATACGTTACACGTTATACGTTATACGTTATACGTTATACGTTATACGTTACTCGTTATACGTAAAATGTAATACGTTTTACGTTATAAGTTATACGTTATACGTTAAACGTTATACGTTATACGTTATACGTTATACGTTATACGCTATACGTTATACGTTGTACGTTATGCGTTATACGTTATGCGTTATACGTTATACGTTATACGTTATACGTTGTACGTTATACGTTATACGTTATACGTTATACGTTATACGTTATACGTTATGCGTTATACGTTATACGTTATACGTTATACGTTATACGTTATACGTTATACGTTATACGTTTGACGTTATACGTTATACGGTATACGTTATACGTTATGCGTTATACGTTATACGTTATACGTTATACGTTATACGTTTGACGTTATACGTTATACGGTATACGTTATGCGTTATACGCTATACGTTATGCGTTATAGGATATACGTTATGGGTTATAGGATATACGTTATACGTGATACGTTGTACGTTATACGTTATACGTTATACGTTATACGTTATACGTTATACGTTATGCGTTATACGTTATACGTTATACGTTATACGTTAAACGTTATACGTTATACGATATACGTTATACGTTATACGTTATACGTTATACGTTATACGTTATACGTTATACGTTATACGTTATACGTTATACGTTATACGTTATACGTTATACGTTATACGTTATACGTTATATGTTATACGTTATACGTTATACGTTATACGTTTTACGTTATACGTTATACGTTATACGTTATACGTTATACATTATACGTTATACGTTATACGTTATTCGTTATACGTTGTTCGTTATACGTTATACGTTATACGACATACGTTATACGTTACTCGTTATACGTAAAATGTAATACGTTTTACGTTATAAGTTATACGTTATACGTTATACGTTATACGTTATACGTTATACGTTATACGTTTTACATTATACGTTATACGGTATACGTTATGCGTTATACATTATACGTTATACGTTATACGTTATACGTTATACGTTATACGTTATACGTTTGACGTTATACGTTATACGGTATACGTTATACGTTATGCGTTATACGTTATACGTTATACGTTATACGTTATACGTTATAGTTTGACGTTATACGTTATACGGTATACGTTATGCGTTATACGCTATACGTTATGCGTTATAGGATATACGTTATGCGTTATAGGATATACGTTATACGTGATACGTTGTACGTTATACGTTATACGTTATACGTTATACGTTATACGTTATACGTTATTCGTTATACGTTATACGTTATACGTTATACGTTATACGTTATACGTTATACGTTATACGTTATACGTTATACGTTTTACGTTATACGTTATACGTTATACGTTATACATTATACGTTATACGTTATACGTTATACGTTATACGTTATTCGTTATACGTTATACGTTATACGTTATACGTTATACGTTATACGTTATACGTTATACGTTATACGTTATACGTTATACGTTATACGTTATAAGTTATACGTTATACGTTATACGTTATAGGTCATACCTTATACGTGATACGTCATACGTTATACGTTATACGTTATACGTTATTCGTTATCCGTTATACGTTATACGTTATACGTTATACGTTATACGTTATACGTTATACGTTATACGTTATACGTTTTACGTTATACGTTATACGTTATACGTTATACATTATACGTTATACGTTATACGTTATACGTTATACGTTATTCGTTATACGTTATACGTTATACGTTATACGTTATACGTTATACGTTATACGTTATACGTTATACGTTATACGTTATACGTTATACGTTATACGTTATACGTTATACGTTATGCGTTATACGCTATACGTTATGCGTTATAGGTCATACCTTATACGTGATACGTCATACGTTATACGTTATACGTTATACGTTATTCGTTATACGTTATACGTTATACGTTATACGTTATACGTTATACGTTATACGTTATACGTTATACGTTATACGTTTTACGTTATACGTTATACGTTATACGTTATACGTTATACGTTAAACGTTATACGTTATACGTTATACGTTATACGTTATACGCTATACGTTATACGTTGTACGTTATGCGTTATACGTTATGCGTTATACGTTATACGTTATACGTTATACGTTGTACGTTATACGTTATACGTTATACGTTATACGTTATTCGTTATACGTTATACGTCATACGTTATACGTTATACGTTATACGTTATACGTTATGCGTTATACGTTATACGTTAAACGTTATACGTCATACGTTATACGTTATACGATATACGTTATACGTTATACGTTGTACGTTATACGTTATACTTTATACGTTATACGTTATACGTTATACGTTATAAGTTATACGTTATACGTTATACGTTATAGGTCATACCTTATACGTGATACGTCATACGTTATACGTTATACGTTATACGTTATTCGTTATACGTTGTACGTTATACGTTATACGTTATACGTTATACGTTATACGTTATACGTTATACGTTATACGTTATACGTTCTACGTTATACGTTGTACGTTATACGTTGTACTTTATACGTTATACGTTATACGTTATACGATATACGTTATACGTTATACGTTATACGTTATATGTTTTACGTTATACCATATACGTTATACGTTATACATTATACGTTATACGTTATACGTTATACGTTATACGTTATACGTTATTCGTTATACGTTATACGTTATACGTTATACGTTATACGTTATACGTTATACGTTACTCGTTATACGTAATATGAAATACGTTTCACGTTATAAGTTGTACGTTATACGTTATACGTTATACGTTATACGTTATACGTTATACGTTATACGGTATACGTTATGCGTTATACGTTATACGTTATACGTTATACGTTATACGTTATACGTTATACGTTATACGTTATACGTTATACGTTAAACGTTATACGTTATACGTTATACGTTATACGTTATACGTTATACGTTATACGTTATACGTTGTACGTTATACGTTATACGTTATACGTTATACGTTATACGTTATACGTTATGCGTTATACGCTATACGTTATGCGTTAAAGGTCATACCTTATACGTGATACGTCATACGTTATACGTTATACGTTATACGTTATTCGTTATACGTTATACGTTATACGTTATACGTTATACGTTATACGTTATACGTTATACGTTATACGTTATACGTTATACGTTATACGTTATACGTTATACGTTATACGTTATACGTTATACGTTATACGTTATACGTTATACGTTATACGTTATACGTTATACGTTATACGTTATACGTTATACGTTAAACGTTATACGTTATACGTTATACGTTATACGTTATACGCTATACGTTATACGTTATACGTTATACGTTATACGTTATACGTTATACGTTATACGTTATACGTTAAACGTTATACGTTATACGTTATACGTTATACGTTATACGTTATACGTTATACGTTATACGTTATACGTTATGCGTTATACGTTATACGTTATACGTTATACGTTATACGTTATACGTTATACGTTATACGTTATACGTTATACGTTATACGTTATACGTTATACGTTAAACGTTATACGTTATACGTTATACGTTATACGTTATACGCTATACGTTATACGTTGTACGTTATGCGTTATACGTTATGCGTTATACGTTGTACGTTATACGTTATACGTTGTACGTTATACGTTATACGTTATACGTTATACGTTATTCGTTATACGTTATACGTCATACGTTATACGTTATACGTTATACGTTATACGTTATGCGTTATACGCTATACGTTATGCGTTAAAGGTCATACCTTATACGTGATACGTCATACGTTATACGTTATACGTTATACGTTATTCGTTATACGTTATACGTTATACGTTATACGTTATACGTTATACGTTATACGTTATACGTTATACGTTATACGTTATACGTTATACGTTATACGTTATACGTTATACGTTCTACGTTATACGTTGTACGTTATACGTTGTACTTTATACGTTATACGTTATACGTTATACGATATACGTTATACGTTATACGTTATACGTTATACGTTATACGTTATACCATATACGTTATACGTTATACATTATACGTTATACGTTATACGTTATACGTTATACGTTATTCGTTATACGTTATACGTTATACGTTATACGTTATACGTTATACGTTATACGTTACTCGTTATACGTAATATGAAATACGTTTCACGTTATAAGTTGTACGTTATACGTTATACGTTATACGTTATACGATATACGTTATACGTTATACGTTATACGTTATACGGTATACGTTATGCGTTATACGTTAGACGTTATACGTTATACGTTATACGTTATACGTTATACGTTATACGTTATACGTTATACGTTAAACGTTATACGTTATACGTTATACGTTATACGTTATACGTTATACGTTATACGTTATACGTTGTACATTATACGTTATACGTTATACGTTATACGTTATACGTTATACGTTATGCGTTATACGCTATACGTTATGCGTTAAAGGTCATACCTTATACGTGATACGTCATACGTTATACGTTATACGTTATACGTTATTCGTTATACGTTATACGTTATACGTTATACGTTATACGTTATACGTTATACGTTATACGTTATACGTTATACGTTATACGTTATACGTTATACGTTATACGTTATACGTTATACGTTATACGTTATACGTTATACGTTATACGTTATACGTTATACGTTATACGTTATACGTTATACGTTATACGTTATACGTTATACGTTAAACGTTATACGTTATACGATATACGTTATACGTTATACGCTATACGTTATACGTTATACGTTATACGTTATACGTTATACGTTATACGTTATACGTTATACGTTAAACGTTGTACGTTATACGTTATAAGTTATACGTTATACGTTATACGTTATACGTTATACGTTATACGTTGTACGTTATACGTTGTACGTTATACGTTATACGTTATACGTTACTCGTTATACGTAATATGTAATACGTTTTACGTTATAAGTTATACGTTATACGTTATACGTTATACGTTATACGTTATACGTTATACGTTATACGTTATAGGTTACACGTTATACGTTATACGTTATACGTTATAAGTTATACGTTATACGTTATACGTTATACGTTATACGTTATACGTTATACGTTATACGTTATACGTTATACGTTATACGTTATACGTTATACGTTATACGTTATACGTTATACGTTATACGTTATACGTTATACGTTATACGTTATACGTTATACGTTATACGTTATACGTTATACGTTATACGTTATACGTTATACGTTATACGTTATACGTTATACGTTATACGTTATACGTTACACGTTATACGTTATACGTTACACGTTATACGTTATACGTTACACGTTATAAGTTATACGTTATACGTTATACGTTATACGTTATACGTTATACATTATGCGTTATACGCTATACGTAATGCGTTATAGGTCACACCTTATACGTGATACGTCATACGCTATACGTTATACGTGATACGTTATACGTTATACGTTATACGTTATACGTTGTACGTTATACGTTATACGTTAGACGTTATATGTTATACGTTATACGTTGTACGTTATACGTTATATGTAATATATAATACGTTATACTTTATACGCTATACGTTATACGTTACACGTTATACGTTATACGTTATGCGTTATACGTTATGCGTTATACGTTATACGTTATACGTTATACGTTATACGTTATACGTTATACGTTATACGTTATACGTTATACGTTATACGTTATACGTTATTCGTTATACGTTATACGTTATACGTTATACGTTATACGTTATACGTTATACGTTTGACGTTATACGTTATACGTTATACGTTATACGTTATACGTTATACGTTATACGTTTTACGTTTTACGTTATACGTTATACGTTATACGATATACGTTATACGTTATACGTTATGCGTTATAGGATATACGTTATACGTTATACGTTATACGTTATACGTTATACGTTATACGTTATACGTTATACGTTATACGTTATACGTTATACGTTATACGTTATACGTTATACGTTATACGTTGTACGTTATACGTTATACGATATACGTTATACGTTATACGTTATACGTTATACGTTATACGTTATACGTTATACGTTATACGTTATACGTTATACGTTATACGTTATGCGTTATACGCTATACGTTATGCGTTATAGGTCATACCTTATACGTGTTACGTCATACGTTATACGTTATACATTATACGTTATTCGTTATACGTTATACGTTATACGTTATACGTTATACGTTATACGTTATACGTTATACGTTATACGTTATACGTTATACGTTATACGTTATACGTTATACGTTATACGTTATACGTTATACGTTATACGTTATACGTTATACGTTATACGTTATACGTTATACGTTATACGTTATACGTTATACGTTATACGTTATACGTTTGACGTTATACGCTATACGGTATACGTTATGCGTTATTCGCTATACGTTATGCGTTATAGGATATACGTTATGCATTATAGGATATACGTTATACGTGATACGTTGTACGTTATACGTTATACGTTATACGTTATACGTTATACGTTATACGTTGTACGTTATGCGTTAAACATTATTCGTTATACGATATACGTTATACGTTATACGTTATGCGTTATAGCATATACCTTATTCGTTGTACGTTATGCGTTAAACATTATACGTTATACGATATACGTTATACGTTATACGTTATGCGTTATAGCATATACCTTATTCGTTATACGTTATACGTTATACGTTATACGTTATACGTTATACGTTATACGTTATACGTTATACGTTATACGTTATACGTTATACGTTATACGTTATACGTTATACGTTATAAGTTACACGTTATACATTATAAGTTACACGTTATACATTATACGTTAGACGTTATACGTTATACGTTATACGTTATACGTTATACGTTATACGTTATACGTTATACGTTATACGTTATACGTTATACGTTATACGTTATACGTTATACGTTATACGTTATACGTTATACGTTATACGTTATACGTTATACGTTATACGTTATACGTTATACGTTATACGTTATACGTTATACGTTATACGTTATACGTTATACGTTATACGTTATACGTTATACGTTATACGTTATGCGTTATAGGATATACGTTATACGTTATACGTTATACGTTATACGTTATACGTTATACGTTATACGTTATACGTTATACGTTATACGTTATACGTTGTACGTTATACGTTATACGTTATACGTTATACGTTACTCGTTATACGTTACTCGTTATACGTAATATGTAATACGTTTTACGTTATAAGTTATACGTTATACGTTATACGTTATACGTTATACGTTATACGTTATACGTTATACGTTATACGTTAGACGGTATACGTTATGCGTTATACGTTATATGTTATACGTTATACGTTATACGTTATACGTTTTACGTTTTACGTTATACGTTATACGTTATACGATATACGTTATACGTTATACGTTATGCGTTATAGGATATACGTTATACGTTATACGTTATACGTTATACGTTATACGTTATACGTTATACGTTATACGTTAAACGTTATACGTTATACGTTATACGTTATACGTTATACGTTGTACGTTATACGTTATACGTTATACGTTATACGTTATACGTTATACGTTATACGTTATACGTTATACGTTATACGTTATACGTTATACGTTATACGTTATACGTTATACGTTATACGTTATACGTTATACGTTATACGTTATACGTTATACGTTATACGTTATACGTTATACGTTATACGTTATACGTTATACGTTATACGTTATACGTTTGACGTTATACGCTATACGGTATACGTTATGCGTTATTCGCTATACGTTATGCGTTATAGGATATACGTTATGCATTATAGGATATACGTTATACGTGATACGTTGTACGTTATACGTTATACGTTATACGTTATACGTTATACGTTATACGTTATACGTTATACGTTATACGTTATACGTTATACGTTATACGTTGTACGTTATGCGTTAAACATTATACGTCATACGATATACGTTATACGTTATACGTTATGCGTTATAGCATGTACCTTATTCGTTATACGTTATACGTTATACGTTATACGATATACGTTATACGTTATACGTTATACGTTATACGTTATACGTTATACGTTATACGTTATACGTTATACGTTATACGTTATACGTTGTACGTTATACGTTGTACGTTATTCGTTGTACGTTATACGTTATACGTTATACGTTATACGTTATACGTTATACGTTATACGTTATACGTTATACGTTGTACGTTATACGTTATACGTTATACGTTAAACGTTATACGTTATACGTTATACGTTATACGATATACGTTATACGTTATACGTTGTACGTTATACGTTATACGTTATACGTTATACGTTATACGTTATACGTTATACGTTATACGTTATACATTATACGTTATACGTTATACGTTATACGTTAAACGTTATTCGTTATACGTTATACGTTATACGTTATACGTTATACGTTATACGTTATACGTTATACGTCATACGTTATACGTTATACGTTATACGTTATACCATTATACGTTATAAGTTATACGTTATACGTTATACGTTATAGGTCATACCTTATACGTGATACGTCATACGTTATACGTTATACGTTATACGTTATTCGTTATACGTTATACGTTATACGTTATACGTTATACGTTATACGTTATACGTTATACGTTATACGTTATACGTTATACGTTATACGTTATACGTTATACGTTATACGTTATTCGTTATACGTTAAACGTTATACGTTATACGTTATACGTTATACGTTATACGCTATACGTTATACGTTGTACGTTATGCGTTATACGTTATGCGTTCTACGTTACACGTTATACGTTACACGTTGTACGTTATACGTTATACGTTATACGTTATTCGTTATACGTTATTCGTTATACGTTATACGTTATACGTTATACGTTATACGTTATACGTTATACGTTATACGTTGTACGTTATACGTTGTACGTTATACGTTGTACGTTATACGTTATACGTTATACGTTATACGTTATACGTTATACGTTATACGTTACACGTTATACGTTATACGTTGTACGTTATACGTTGTACGTTATACGTTGTACGTTATACGTTATACGTTATACGTTATACGTTATACGTTATACGTTATACGTTATACGTTATACGTTATACGTTACTCGTTATACGTAATTTGTAATACGTTTTACGTTATAAGTTATACGTTATACGTTATACGTTATACGTTATACGTTATACGTTATACGTTATACGTTATACGTTATACGTTATACGTTATACGTTATACGTTATACGTTACGCGTTATACGCTATACGTTATGCGTTATAGGTCATACCTTATACTTGATACGTCATACGTTATACGTTATACGTTATACGTTATACGTTATTCGTTATACGTTATACGTTATACGTTATACGTTATACGTTATACGTTATACGTTATACGTTATACGTTATACGTTATACGTTATACGTTATACGTTATACGTTATACGTTATACGTTTTACGTTATACGTTATACGTTGTACGTTATACGTTGTACTTTATACGTTGTACGTTATACGTTGTACGTTATACGTTATACGTTATACGTTATACGTTATACGTTATACGTTATACGTTATACGTTATACGTTATACGTTATACGTTATACGTTATACGTTATACGTTATACGTTTTACGTTATACGTTATACGTTATACGTTATACGTTATACATTATACGTTATACGTTACTCGTTATACGTAATTTGTAATACGTTTTACGTTATAAGTTATACGTTAAACGTTATACGTTATACGTTATACGTTATACGTTATACGCTATACGTTATACGTTGTACGTTATGCGTTATACGTTATGCGTTATACGTTATACGTTATACGTTATACGTTGTACGTTATACGTTATACGTTATACGTTATACGTTATACGTTATTCGTTATACGTTATACGTTATACGTTATACGTTATACGTTATACGTTATACGTTATACGTTATACGTCATACGTTATACGTTATACGTTATACGTTATACATTATACGTTATACGTTATACGTTATACGTTATACGTTATTCGTTATACGTTATACGTTATACGTTATACGTTATACGTTATACGTTATACGTTATTCGGTATACGTTACTCGTTATACGTAATATGTAATACGTTTTACGTTATAAGTTATACGTTATACGTTATACGTTATTCGTTATACGTTATACGTTATACGTTATACGTTATACGGTATAGGTTATGCGTTATTCGTTATACGTTATACGTTATACGTTATACGTTATACGTTATACGTTATACGTTATTCGGTATACGTTACTCGTTATACGTAATATGTAATACGTTTTACGTTATAAGTTATACGTTATACGTTATACGTTATTCGCTATACGTTATACGTTATACGTTATACGTTATACGGTATAGGTTATGCGTTATACATTATACGATATACGTTATACGTTATACGTTATACGTTAAACGTTATACGTTATACGTTATACGTTATACGTTATACGTTATACGTTATACGTTATACGTTATACGTTGTACGTTATACGTTGTACGTTATACGTTGTACGTTATACGTTATACGTTATACGTTATACGTTATACGTTATACGATATACGTTATACGTTATTAGTTATACGTCATACGTTATACGTTATACGTTATACGTTATACGTTATACGTTATACGTTGTACGTTATACGTTATACGTTATACGTTATACGTTATACGTTATACGTTATACGTTATACGTTATACGTTTTACGTTATACGTTATACGTTGTACGTTATACGTTGTACTTTATACGTTGTACGTTATACGTTGTACGTTATACGTTGTACGTTATACGTTATACGTTATACGTTATACGTTATACGTTATACGTTACACGTTATACGTTACACGTTATACGTTATACGTTATACGTTATACGTTATACGTTACTCGTTATACGTAAAATGTAATACGTTTTACGTTATAAGTTATACGTTATACGTTAAACGTTATACGTTATACGTTATACGTTATACGTTATACGCTATACGTTATACGTTGTACGTTATGCGTTATACGTTATGCGTTATACGTTATACGTTATACGTTATACGTTGTACGTTATACGTTATACGTTATACGTTATACGTTATACGTTATACGTTATGCGTTATACGTTATACGTTATACGTTATACGTTATACGTTATACGTTATACGTTATACGTTTGACGTTATACGTTATACGGTATACGTTATACGTTATGCGTTATACGTTATACGTTATACGTTATACGTTATACGTTTGACGTTATACGTTATACGGTATACGTTATGCGTTATACGCTATACGTTATGCGTTATAGGATATACGTTATGGGTTATAGGATATACGTTATACGTGATACGTTGTACGTTATACGTTATACGTTATACGTTATACGTTATACGTTATACGTTATGCGTTATACGTTATACGTTATACGTTATACGTTAAACGTTATACGTTATACGATATACGTTATACGTTATACGTTATACGTTATACGTTATACGTTATACGTTATACGTTATTCGGTATACGTTACTCGTTATACGTAATATGTAATACGTTTTACGTTATAAGTTATACGTTATACGTTATACGTTATTCGTTATACGTTATACGTTATACGTTATACGTTATACGGTATAGGTTATGCGTTATTCGTTATACGTTATACGTTATACGTTATACGTTATACGTTATACGTTATACGTTATTCGGTATACGTTACTCGTTATACGTAATATGTAATACGTTTTACGTTATAAGTTATACGTTATACGTTATACGTTATTCGCTATACGTTATACGTTATACGTTATACGTTATACGGTATAGGTTATGCGTTATACATTATACGATATACGTTATACGTTATACGTTATACGTTAAACGTTATACGTTATACGTTATACGTTATACGTTATACGTTATACGTTATACGTTATACGTTATACGTTGTACGTTATACGTTGTACGTTATACGTTGTACGTTATACGTTATACGTTATACGTTATACGTTATACGTTATACGATATACGTTATACGTTATTAGTTATACGTCATACGTTATACGTTATACGTTATACGTTATACGTTATACGTTATACGTTGTACGTTATACGTTATACGTTATACGTTATACGTTATACGTTATACGTTATACGTTATACGTTATACGTTTTACGTTATACGTTATACGTTGTACGTTATACGTTGTACTTTATACGTTGTACGTTATACGTTGTACGTTATACGTTGTACGTTATACGTTATACGTTATACGTTATACGTTATACGTTATACGTTACACGTTATACGTTACACGTTATACGTTATACGTTATACGTTATACGTTATACGTTACTCGTTATACGTAAAATGTAATACGTTTTACGTTATAAGTTATACGTTATACGTTAAACGTTATACGTTATACGTTATACGTTATACGTTATACGCTATACGTTATACGTTGTACGTTATGCGTTATACGTTATGCGTTATACGTTATACGTTATACGTTATACGTTGTACGTTATACGTTATACGTTATACGTTATACGTTATACGTTATACGTTATGCGTTATACGTTATACGTTATACGTTATACGTTATACGTTATACGTTATACGTTATACGTTTGACGTTATACGTTATACGGTATACGTTATACGTTATGCGTTATACGTTATACGTTATACGTTATACGTTATACGTTTGACGTTATACGTTATACGGTATACGTTATGCGTTATACGCTATACGTTATGCGTTATAGGATATACGTTATGGGTTATAGGATATACGTTATACGTGATACGTTGTACGTTATACGTTATACGTTATACGTTATACGTTATACGTTATACGTTATGCGTTATACGTTATACGTTATACGTTATACGTTAAACGTTATACGTTATACGATATACGTTATACGTTATACGTTATACGTTATACGTTATACGTTATACGTTATACGTTATACGTTATACGTTATACGTTATACGTTATACGTTATACGTTATACGTTATACGTTATACGTTATACGTTATACGTTATACGTTATACGTTTTACGTTATACGTTATACGTTATACGTTATACGTTATACATTATACGTTATACGTTATACGTTATTCGTTATACGTTGTTCGTTATACGTTATACGTTATACGACATACGTTATACGTTACTCGTTATACGTAAAATGTAATACGTTTTACGTTATAAGTTATACGTTATACGTTATACGTTATACGTTATACGTTATACGTTATACGTTTTACATTATACGTTATACGGTATACGTTATGCGTTATACATTATACGTTATACGTTATACGTTATACGTTATACGTTATACGTTATACGTTTGACGTTATACGTTATACGGTATACGTTATACGTTATGCGTTATACGTTATACGTTATACGTTATACGTTATACGTTATAGTTTGACGTTATACGTTATACGGTATACGTTATGCGTTATACGCTATACGTTATGCGTTATAGGATATACGTTATGCGTTATAGGATATACGTTATACGTGATACGTTGTACGTTATACGTTATACGTTATACGTTATACGTTATACGTTATACGTTATTCGTTATACGTTATACGTTATACGTTATACGTTATACGTTATACGTTATACGTTATACGTTATACGTTATACGTTATACGTTTTACGTTATACGTTATACGTTATACGTTATACATTATACGTTATACGTTATACGTTATACGTTATACGTTATTCGTTATACGTTATACGTTATACGTTATACGTTATACGTTATACGTTATACGTTATACGTTATACGTTATACGTTATACGTTATAAGTTATACGTTATACGTTATACGTTATAGGTCATACCTTATACGTGATACGTCATACGTTATACGTTATACGTTATACGTTATTCGTTATCCGTTATACGTTATACGTTATACGTTATACGTTATACGTTATACGTTAAACGTTATACGTTATACGTTATACGTTATACGATATACGTTATACGTTATACGTTGTACGTTATACGTTATACGTTATACGTTATACGTTATACGTTATACGTTATACGTTATACGTTATACGTTATACGTTATACGTTATACGTTATACGTTATACGTTATACGTTATACGTTATACGTTATACGTTATGCGTTATACGCTATACGTTATGCGTTATAGGTCATACCTTATACGTGATACGTCATACGTTATACGTTATACGTTATACGTTATTCGTTATACGTTATACGTTATACGTTATACGTTATACGTTATACGTTATACGTTATACGTTATACGTTATACGTTATACGTTATACGTTATACGTTATACGTTATACGTTATACGTTAAACGTTATACGTTATACGTTATACGTTATACGTTATACGCTATACGTTATACGTTGTACGTTATGCGTTATACGTTATGCGTTATACGTTATACGTTATACGTTATACGTTGTACGTTATACGTTATACGTTATACGTTATACGTTATTCGTTATACGTTATACGTCATACGTTATACGTTATACGTTATACGTTATACGTTATGCGTTATACGTTATACGTTAAACGTTATACGTCATACGTTATACGTTATACGATATACGTTATACGTTATACGTTGTACGTTATACGTTATACTTTATACGTTATACGTTATACGTTATACGTTATAAGTTATACGTTATACGTTATACGTTATAGGTCATACCTTATACGTGATACGTCATACGTTATACGTTATACGTTATACGTTATTCGTTATACGTTGTACGTTATACGTTATACGTTATACGTTATACGTTATACGTTATACGTTATACGTTATACGTTATACGTTCTACGTTATACGTTGTACGTTATACGTTGTACTTTATACGTTATACGTTATACGTTATACGATATACGTTATACGTTATACGTTATACGTTATATGTTTTACGTTATACCATATACGTTATACGTTATACATTATACGTTATACGTTATACGTTATACGTTATACGTTATACGTTATTCGTTATACGTTATACGTTATACGTTATACGTTATACGTTATACGTTATACGTTACTCGTTATACGTAATATGAAATACGTTTCACGTTATAAGTTGTACGTTATACGTTATACGTTATACGTTATACGTTATACGTTATACGTTATACGGTATACGTTATGCGTTATACGTTATACGTTATACGTTATACGTTATACGTTATACGTTATACGTTATACGTTATACGTTATACGTTAAACGTTATACGTTATACGTTATACGTTATACGTTATACGTTATACGTTATACGTTATACGTTGTACGTTATACGTTATACGTTATACGTTATACGTTATACGTTATACGTTATGCGTTATACGCTATACGTTATGCGTTAAAGGTCATACCTTATACGTGATACGTCATACGTTATACGTTATACGTTATACGTTATTCGTTATACGTTATACGTTATACGTTATACGTTATACGTTATACGTTATACGTTATACGTTATACGTTATACGTTATACGTTATACGTTATACGTTATACGTTATACGTTATACGTTATACGTTATACGTTATACGTTATACGTTATACGTTATACGTTATACGTTATACGTTATACGTTAAACGTTATACGTTATACGTTATACGTTATACGTTATACGCTATACGTTATACGTTATACGTTATACGTTATACGTTATACGTTATACGTTATACGTTATACGTTAAACGTTATACGTTATACGTTATACGTTATACGTTATACGTTATACGTTATACGTTATACGTTATACGTTATGCGTTATACGTTATACGTTATACGTTATACGTTATACGTTATACGTTATACGTTATACGTTATACGTTATACGTTATACGTTATACGTTATACGTTAAACGTTATACGTTATACGTTATACGTTATACGTTATACGCTATACGTTATACGTTGTACGTTATGCGTTATACGTTATGCGTTATACGTTGTACGTTATACGTTATACGTTGTACGTTATACGTTATACGTTATACGTTATACGTTATTCGTTATACGTTATACGTCATACGTTATACGTTATACGTTATACGTTATACGTTATGCGTTATACGCTATACGTTATGCGTTAAAGGTCATACCTTATACGTGATACGTCATACGTTATACGTTATACGTTATACGTTATTCGTTATACGTTATACGTTATACGTTATACGTTATACGTTATACGTTATACGTTATACGTTATACGTTATACGTTATACGTTATACGTTATACGTTATACGTTCTACGTTATACGTTGTACGTTATACGTTGTACTTTATACGTTATACGTTATACGTTATACGATATACGTTATACGTTATACGTTATACGTTATACGTTATATGTTTTACGTTATACCATATACGTTATACGTTATACATTATACGTTATACGTTATACGTTATACGTTATACGTTATTCGTTATACGTTATACGTTATACGTTATACGTTATACGTTATACGTTATACGTTACTCGTTATACGTAATATGAAATACGTTTCACGTTATAAGTTGTACGTTATACGTTATACGTTATACGTTATACGATATACGTTATACGTTATACGTTATACGTTATACGGTATACGTTATGCGTTATACGTTAGACGTTATACGTTATACGTTATACGTTATACGTTATACGTTATACGTTATACGTTATACGTTAAACGTTATACGTTATACGTTATACGTTATACGTTATACGTTATACGTTATACGTTATACGTTGTACATTATACGTTATACGTTATACGTTATACGTTATACGTTATACGTTATGCGTTATACGCTATACGTTATGCGTTAAAGGTCATACCTTATACGTGATACGTCATACGTTATACGTTATACGTTATACGTTATTCGTTATACGTTATACGTTATACGTTATACGTTATACGTTATACGTTATACGTTATACGTTATACGTTATACGTTATACGTTATACGTTATACGTTATACGTTATACGTTCTACGTTATACGTTGTACGTTATACGTTGTACTTTATACGTTATACGTTATACGTTATACGATATACGTTATACGTTATACGTTATACGTTATATGTTTTACGTTATACCATATACGTTATACGTTATACATTATACGTTATACGTTATACGTTATACGTTATACGTTATACGTTATTCGTTATACGTTATACGTTATACGTTATACGTTATACGTTATACGTTATACGTTACTCGTTATACGTAATATGAAATACGTTTCACGTTATAAGTTGTACGTTATACGTTATACGTTATACGTTATACGTTATACGTTATACGTTATACGGTATACGTTATGCGTTATACGTTATACGTTATACGTTATACGTTATACGTTATACGTTATACGTTATACGTTATACGTTATACGTTAAACGTTATACGTTATACGTTATACGTTATACGTTATACGTTATACGTTATACGTTATACGTTGTACGTTATACGTTATACGTTATACGTTATACGTTATACGTTATACGTTATGCGTTATACGCTATACGTTATGCGTTAAAGGTCATACCTTATACGTGATACGTCATACGTTATACGTTATACGTTATACGTTATTCGTTATACGTTATACGTTATACGTTATACGTTATACGTTATACGTTATACGTTATACGTTATACGTTATACGTTATACGTTATACGTTATACGTTATACGTTATACGTTATACGTTATACGTTATACGTTATACGTTATACGTTATACGTTATACGTTATACGTTATACGTTATACGTTAAACGTTATACGTTATACGTTATACGTTATACGTTATACGCTATACGTTATACGTTATACGTTATACGTTATACGTTATACGTTATACGTTATACGTTATACGTTAAACGTTATACGTTATACGTTATACGTTATACGTTATACGTTATACGTTATACGTTATACGTTATACGTTATGCGTTATACGTTATACGTTATACGTTATACGTTATACGTTATACGTTATACGTTATACGTTATACGTTATACGTTATACGTTATACGTTATACGTTAAACGTTATACGTTATACGTTATACGTTATACGTTATACGCTATACGTTATACGTTGTACGTTATGCGTTATACGTTATGCGTTATACGTTGTACGTTATACGTTATACGTTGTACGTTATACGTTATACGTTATACGTTATACGTTATTCGTTATACGTTATACGTCATACGTTATACGTTATACGTTATACGTTATACGTTATGCGTTATACGCTATACGTTATGCGTTAAAGGTCATACCTTATACGTGATACGTCATACGTTATACGTTATACGTTATACGTTATTCGTTATACGTTATACGTTATACGTTATACGTTATACGTTATACGTTATACGTTATACGTTATACGTTATACGTTATACGTTATACGTTATACGTTATACGTTCTACGTTATACGTTGTACGTTATACGTTGTACTTTATACGTTATACGTTATACGTTATACGATATACGTTATACGTTATACGTTATACGTTATACGTTATATGTTTTACGTTATACCATATACGTTATACGTTATACATTATACGTTATACGTTATACGTTATACGTTATACGTTATTCGTTATACGTTATACGTTATACGTTATACGTTATACGTTATACGTTATACGTTACTCGTTATACGTAATATGAAATACGTTTCACGTTATAAGTTGTACGTTATACGTTATACGTTATACGTTATACGATATACGTTATACGTTATACGTTATACGTTATACGGTATACGTTATGCGTTATACGTTAGACGTTATACGTTATACGTTATACGTTATACGTTATACGTTATACGTTATACGTTATACGTTAAACGTTATACGTTATACGTTATACGTTATACGTTATACGTTATACGTTATACGTTATACGTTGTACATTATACGTTATACGTTATACGTTATACGTTATACGTTATACGTTATGCGTTATACGCTATACGTTATGCGTTAAAGGTCATACCTTATACGTGATACGTCATACGTTATACGTTATACGTTATACGTTATTCGTTATACGTTATACGTTATACGTTATACGTTATACGTTATACGTTATACGTTATACGTTATACGTTATACGTTATACGTTATACGTTATACGTTATACGTTATACGTTATACGTTATACGTTATACGTTATACGTTATACGTTATACGTTATACGTTATACGTTATACGTTATACGTTATACGTTATACGTTATACGTTATACGTTATACGTTAAACGTTATACGTTATACGATATACGTTATACGTTATACGCTATACGTTATACGTTATACGTTATACGTTATACGTTATACGTTATACGTTATACGTTATACGTTAAACGTTGTACGTTATACGTTATAAGTTATACGTTATACGTTATACGTTATACGTTATACGTTATACGTTGTACGTTATACGTTGTACGTTATACGTTATACGTTATACGTTACTCGTTATACGTAATATGTAATACGTTTTACGTTATAAGTTATACGTTATACGTTATACGTTATACGTTATACGTTATACGTTATACGTTATACGTTATAGGTTACACGTTATACGTTATACGTTATACGTTATAAGTTATACGTTATACGTTATACGTTATACGTTATACGTTATACGTTATACGTTATACGTTATACGTTATACGTTATACGTTATACGTTATACGTTATACGTTATACGTTATACGTTATACGTTATACGTTATACGTTATACGTTATACGTTATACGTTATACGTTATACGTTATACGTTACACGTTATACGTTATACGTTACACGTTATAAGTTATACGTTATACGTTATACGTTATACGTTATACGTTATACATTATGCGTTATACGCTATACGTAATGCGTTATAGGTCACACCTTATACGTGATACGTCATACGCTATACGTTATACGTGATACGTTATACGTTATACGTTATACGTTATACGTTGTACGTTATACGTTAAACGTTAGACGTTATATGTTATACGTTATACGTTGTACGTTATACGTTATATGTAATATATAATACGTTATACTTTATACGCTATACGTTATACGTTACACGTTATACGTTATACGTTATGCGTTATACGTTATGCGTTATACGTTATACGTTATACGTTATACGTTATACGTTATACGTTATACGTTATACGTTATACGTTATACGTTATACGTTATACGTTATTCGTTATACGTTATACGTTATACGTTATACGTTATACGTTATACGTTATACGTTTGACGTTATACGTTATACGTTATACGTTATACGTTATACGTTATACGTTATATGTAATATATAATACGTTATACTTTATACGCTATACGTTATACGTTACACGTTATACGTTATACGTTATGCGTTATACGTTATGCGTTATACGTTATACGTTATACGTTATACGTTATACGTTATACGTTATACGTTATACGTTATACGTTATACGTTATACGTTATACGTTATTCGTTATACGTTATACGTTATACGTTATACGTTATACGTTATACGTTATACGTTTGACGTTATACGTTATACGTTATACGTTATACGTTATACGTTATACGTTATACGTTTTACGTTTTACGTTATACGTTATACGTTATACGATATACGTTATACGTTATACGTTATGCGTTATAGGATATACGTTATACGTTATACGTTATACGTTATACGTTATACGTTATACGTTATACGTTATACGTTATACGTTATACGTTATACGTTATACGTTATACGTTATACGTTATACGTTGTACGTTATACGTTATACGATATACGTTATACGTTATACGTTATACGTTATACGTTATACGTTATACGTTATACGTTATACGTTATACGTTATACGTTATACGTTATGCGTTATACGCTATACGTTATGCGTTATAGGTCATACCTTATACGTGTTACGTCATACGTTATACGTTATACATTATACGTTATTCGTTATACGTTATACGTTATACGTTATACGTTATACGTTATACGTTATACGTTATACGTTATACGTTATACGTTATACGTTATACGTTATACGTTATACGTTATACGTTATACGTTATACGTTATACGTTATACGTTATACGTTATACGTTATACGTTATACGTTATACGTTATACGTTATACGTTATACGTTATACGTTATACGTTATACGTTATACGTTTGACGTTATACGCTATACGGTATACGTTATGCGTTATTCGCTATACGTTATGCGTTATAGGATATACGTTATGCATTATAGGATATACGTTATACGTGATACGTTGTACGTTATACGTTATACGTTATACGTTATACGTTATACGTTATACGTTGTACGTTATGCGTTAAACATTATTCGTTATACGATATACGTTATACGTTATACGTTATGCGTTATAGCATATACCTTATTCGTTGTACGTTATGCGTTAAACATTATACGTTATACGATATACGTTATACGTTATACGTTATGCGTTATAGCATATACCTTATTCGTTATACGTTATACGTTATACGTTATACGTTATACGTTATACGTTATACGTTATACGTTATACGTTATACGTTATACGTTATACGTTATACGTTATACGTTATACGTTATAAGTTACACGTTATACATTATAAGTTACACGTTATACATTATACGTTAGACGTTATACGTTATACGTTATACGTTATACGTTATACGTTATACGTTATACGTTATACGTTATACGTTATACGTTATACGTTATACGTTATACGTTATACGTTATACGTTATACGTTATACGTTATACGTTATACGTTATACGTTATACGTTATACGTTATACGTTATACGTTATACGTTATACGTTATACGTTATACGTTATACGTTATACGTTATACGTTATACGTTATACGTTATGCGTTATAGGATATACGTTATACGTTATACGTTATACGTTATACGTTATACGTTATACGTTATACGTTATACGTTATACGTTATACGTTATACGTTGTACGTTATACGTTATACGTTATACGTTATACGTTACTCGTTATACGTTACTCGTTATACGTAATATGTAATACGTTTTACGTTATAAGTTATACGTTATACGTTATACGTTATACGTTATACGTTATACGTTATACGTTATACGTTATACGTTATACGTTATACGTTAGACGGTATACGTTATGCGTTATACGTTATATGTTATACGTTATACGTTATACGTTATACGTTTTACGTTTTACGTTATACGTTATACGTTATACGATATACGTTATACGTTATACGTTATGCGTTATAGGATATACGTTATACGTTATACGTTATACGTTATACGTTATACGTTATACGTTATACGTTATACGTTAAACGTTATACGTTATACGTTATACGTTATACGTTATACGTTGTACGTTATACGTTATACGTTATACGTTATACGTTATACGTTATACGTTATACGTTATACGTTATACGTTATACGTTATACGTTATACGTTATACGTTATACGTTATACGTTATACGTTATACGTTATACGTTATACGTTATACGTTATACGTTATACGTTATACGTTATACGTTATACGTTATACGTTATACGTTATACGTTATACGTTATACGTTATACGTTTGACGTTATACGCTATACGGTATACGTTATGCGTTATTCGCTATACGTTATGCGTTATAGGATATACGTTATGCATTATAGGATATACGTTATACGTGATACGTTGTACGTTATACGTTATACGTTATACGTTATACGTTATACGTTATACGTTATACGTTATACGTTATACGTTATACGTTATACGTTGTACGTTATGCGTTAAACATTATACGTCATACGATATACGTTATACGTTATACGTTATGCGTTATAGCATATACCTTATTCGTTATACGTTATACGTTATACGTTAAACGATATACGTTATACGTTATACGTTATACGTTATACGTTATACGTTATACGTTATACGTTATACGTTATACGTTATACGTTATACGTTATACGTTATACGTTATACGTTATACGTTATACGTTATACGTTATACGTTATACGTTATACGTTATACGTTATACGTTATACGTTATACGTTATACGTTATACGTTATACGTTATACGTTAAACGTTATACGTTATACGTTATACGTTATACGTTATACGTTATACGTTATACGTTATACGTTATACGTTATACGTTATACGTTATACGTTATACGTTAAACGTTATACGTTATACGTGATACGTTATACGTTATACGTTATACGTTATACGTTATACGTTATACGTTATACGTTATACGTTATACGTTATACGTTATACGTTATACGTTATACGTTATACGTTATACGTTATACGTTATACGTTATACGTTATACGTTATACGTTATACGTTATACGTTATACGTTATACGTTATACGTTATACGTAATACGTTATACGTTATACGTTATACGTTATACGTTATACGTTATACGTTATACGTTATACGTTATACGTTATACGTTATACGTTATACGGTATACGTTATACGTTATACGTTACTCGTTATACGTAATATGTAATACGTTTTACGTTATAAGTTGTACGTTATACGTTATACGTTATACGTTATACGTTATACGTTATACGTTATGCGTTATACGTTATACGTTATACGTTATACGTTACTCGTTATACGTAATATGTAATACGTTTTGCGTTATAAGTTGTACGTTATACGTTATACGTTATACGTTATACGTTATACGTTATACGTTATGCGTTATACGTTATACGTTATACGGTATACGTTATGCGTTATACGTTATACGTTATACGCTATACGTTATACGTTATACGTTTTACGTTATACGTTATACGTTATACGATATACGTTATACGTTATACGTTATGCGTTATAGGATATACGTTATACGTTATACGTTATACGTTATACGTTATACGTTATACGTTATACGTTATACGTTATACGTTATACGTTATACGTTGTACGTTATACGTTATACGTTATACGTTATACGTTACTCGTTATACGTTATACGTTATACGTTATACGTTATACGTTATACGTTATACGTTATACGTTATACGTTACTCGTTATACGTAATATGTAATACGTTTTACGTTATAAGTTATACGTTATACGTTATACGTTATACGTTATACGTTATACGTTATACGTTATACGTTATACGTTATACGTTATACGTTATACGTTATACGTTATACGGTATACGTTATGCGTTATACGTTATACGTTATACGTTATACGTTATACGTTATACGTTTTACGTTTTACGTTATACGTTATACGTTATACGATATACGTTATACGTTATACGTTATGCGTTATAGGATATACGTTATACGTTATACGTTATACGTTATACGTTATACGTTATACGTTATACGTTATACGTTATACGTTATACGTTATACGTTGTACGTTATACGTTATACGTTATACGTTATACGTTACTCGTTATACGTTATACGTTATACGTTATACGTTATACGTTATACGTTATACGTTATACGTTGTACGTTATACGTTATACGTTATACGTTATACGTTACTCGTTATACGTTATACGTTATGCGTTATACGTTATACGTTATACGTTATACGTTATACGTTATACGTTACTCGTTATACGTAATATGTAATACGTTTTACGTTATAAGTTATACGTTATACGTTATACGTTATACGTTATACGTTATACGTTATACGTTATACGTTATACGTTATACGTTATACGTTATACGTTATACGGTATACGTTATGCGTTATACGTTATACGTTATACGTTATACGTTATACGTTATACGTTTTACGTTTTACGTTATACGTTATACGTTATACGATATACGTTATACGTTATACGTTATGCGTTATAGGATATACGTTATACGTTATACGTTATACGTTATACGTTATACGTTATACGTTATACGTTATACGTTAAACGTTATACGTTATACGTTATACGTTATACGTTATACGTTGTACGTTATACGTTATACGTTATACGTTATACGTTATACGTTATACGTTATACGTTATACGTTATACGTTATACGTTATACGTTATACGTTATACGTTATACGTTATACGTTATACGTTATACGTTATACGTTATACGTTATACGTTATACGTTATACGTTATACGTTATACGTTATACGTTATACGTTATACGTTATACGTTATACGTTTGACGTTATACGCTATACGGTATACGTTATGCGTTATTCGCTATACGTTATGCGTTATAGGATATACGTTATGCATTATAGGATATACGTTATACGTGATACGTTGTACGTTATACGTTATACGTTATACGTTATACGTTATACGTTATACGTTATACGTTATACGTTATACGTTATACGTTATACGTTGTACGTTATGCGTTAAACATTATACGTCATACGATATACGTTATACGTTATACGTTATGCGTTATAGCATATACCTTATTCGTTATACGTTATACGTTATACGTTATACGATATACGTTATACGTTATACGTTATACGTTATACGTTATACGTTATACGTTATACGTTATACGTTATACGTTATACGTTATACGTTATATGTTATACGTTATACGTTATACGTTATACGTTATACGTTATACGTTATACGTTATACGTTATACGTTATACGTTATACGTTATACGTTATACGTTATACGTTATACGTTATACGTTAAACGTTATACGTTATACGTTATACGTTATACGTTATACGTTATACGTTATACGTTATACGTTATACGTTATACGTTATACGTTATACGTTATACGTTAAACGTTATACGTTATACGTGATACGTTATACGTTATACGTTATACGTTATACGTTATACGTTATACGTTATACGTTATACGTTATACGTTATACGTTATACGTTATACGTTATACGTTATACGTTATACGTTATACGTTATACGTTATACGTTATACGTTATACGTTATACGTTATACGTTATACGTTATACGTTATACGTTATACGTAATACGTTATACGTTATACGTTATACGTTATACGTTATACGTTATACGTTATACGTTATACGTTATACGTTATACGTTATACGTTATACGGTATACGTTATTCGTTATACGTTACTCGTTATACGTAATATGTAATACGTTTTACGTTATAAGTTGTACGTTATACGTTATACGTTATACGTTATACGTTATACGTTATACGTTATGCGTTATACGTTATACGTTATACGTTATACGTTACTCGTTATACGTAATATGTAATACGTTTTGCGTTATAAGTTGTACGTTATACGTTATACGTTATACGTTATACGTTATACGTTATACGTTATGCGTTATACGTTATACGTTATACGTTATACGTTACTCGTTATACGTAATATGTAATACGTTTTGCGTTATAAGTTGTACGTTATACGTTATACGTTATACGTTATACGTTATACGTTATACGTTATGCGTTATACGTTATACGTTATACGGTATACGTTATGCGTTATACGTTATACGTTATACGCTATACGTTATACGTTATACGTTTTACGTTATACGTTATACGTTATACGATATACGTTATACGTTATACGTTATGCGTTATAGGATATACGTTATACGTTATACGTTATACGTTATACGTTATACGTTATACGTTATACGTTATACGTTACTCGTTATACGTAATATGTAATACGTTTTACGTTATAAGTTATACGTTATACGTTATACGTTATACGTTATACGTTATACGTTATACGTTATACGTTATACGTTATACGTTATACGTTATACGTTATACGTTATACGGTATACGTTATGCGTTATACGTTATACGTTATACGTTATACGTTATACGTTATACGTTTTACGTTTTACGTTATACGTTATACGTTATACGATATACGTTATACGTTATACGTTATGCGTTATAGGATATACGTTATACGTTATACGTTATACGTTATACGTTATACGTTATACGTTATACGTTATACGTTATACGTTATACGTTATACGTTATACGTTATACGTTATACGTTATACGTTATACGTTATACGTTATACGTTATACGTTATACGTTATACGTTATACGTTATACGTTATACGTTATACGTTATACGTTATACGTTATACGTTATACGTTATACGTTATACGTTATACGTTATACGTAATACGTTATACGTTATACGTTATACGTTATACGTTATACGTTATACGTTATACGTTATACGTTATACGTTATACGTTATACGTTATACGGTATACGTTATACGTTATACGTTACTCGTTATACGTAATATGTAATACGTTTTACGTTATAAGTTGTACGTTATACGTTATACGTTATACGTTATACGTTATACGTTATACGTTATGCGTTATACGTTATACGTTATACGTTATACGTTACTCGTTATACGTAATATGTAATACGTTTTGCGTTATAAGTTGTACGTTATACGTTATACGTTATACGTTATACGTTATACGTTATACGTTATGCGTTATACGTTATACGTTATACGTTATACGTTACTCGTTATACGTAATATGTAATACGTTTTGCGTTATAAGTTGTACGTTATACGTTATACGTTATACGTTATACGTTATACGTTATACGTTATGCGTTATACGTTATACGTTATACGGTATACGTTATGCGTTATACGTTATACGTTATACGCTATACGTTATACGTTATACGTTTTACGTTATACGTTATACGTTATACGATATACGTTATACGTTATACGTTATGCGTTATAGGATATACGTTATACGTTATACGTTATACGTTATACGTTATACGTTATACGTTATACGTTATACGTTACTCGTTATACGTAATATGTAATACGTTTTACGTTATAAGTTATACGTTATACGTTATACGTTATACGTTATACGTTATACGTTATACGTTATACGTTATACGTTATACGTTATACGTTATACGTTATACGTTATACGGTATACGTTATGCGTTATACGTTATACGTTATACGTTATACGTTATACGTTATACGTTTTACGTTTTACGTTATACGTTATACGTTATACGATATACGTTATACGTTATACGTTATGCGTTATAGGATATACGTTATACGTTATACGTTATACGTTATACGTTATACGTTATACGTTATACGTTATACGTTATACGTTATACGTTATACGTTGTACGTTATACGTTATACGTTATACGTTATACGTTACTCGTTATACGTTATACGTTATACGTTATACGTTATACGTTATACGTTATACGTTATACGTTGTACGTTATACGTTATACGTTATACGTTATACGTTACTCGTTATACGTTATACGTTATGCGTTATACGTTATACGTTATACGTTATACGTTATACGTTATACGTTACTCGTTATACGTAATATGTAATACGTTTTACGTTATAAGTTATACGTTATACGTTATACGTTATACGTTATACGTTATACGTTATACGTTATACGTTATACGTTATACGTTATACGTTATACGTTATACGGTATACGTTATGCGTTATACGTTATACGTTATACGTTATACGTTATACGTTATACGTTTTACGTTTTACGTTATACGTTATACGTTATACGATATACGTTATACGTTATACGTTATGCGTTATAGGATATACGTTATACGTTATACGTTATACGTTATACGTTATACGTTATACGTTATACGTTATACGTTATACGTTGTACGTTATACGTTATACGTTATACGTTGTACGTTATACGTTATACGTTATACGTTATACGTTATACGTTATACGTTATACGTTATACGTTATACGTTATACGTTATACGTTATACGTTATACGTTATACGTTATACGTTATACGTTATACGTTATACGTTATACGTTATACGTTATACGTTATACGTTATACGTTATACGTTATACGTTATACGTTATACGTTATACGTTATACGTTATACGTTATACGTTATACGTTATACGTTATACGTTATACGTTATACGTTATACGTTTGACGTTATACGCTATACGGTATACGTTATGCGTTATTCGCTATACGTTATGCGTTATAGGATATACGTTATGCATTATAGGATATACGTTATGCGTGATACGTTGTACGTTATACGTTATACGTTATACGTTATACGTTATACGTTATACGTTATACGTTATACGTTATGCGTTGTACGTTATGCGTTAAACATTATACGTTATACGATATACGTTATACGTTATACGTTATGCGTTATACGTTATACGTTACTCGTTATACGTTATACGTTATACGTTATACGTTATACGTTATACGTTATACGTTATACGTTGTACGTTATACGTTATACGTTATACGTTATACGTTACTCGTTATACGTTATACGTTATGCGTTATACGTTATACGTTATACGTTATACGTTATACGTTATACGTTACTCGTTATACGTAATATGTAATACGTTTTACGTTATAAGTTATACGTTATACGTTATACGTTATACGTTATACGTTATACGTTATACGTTATACGTTATACGTTATACGTTATACGTTATACGTTATACGGTATACGTTATGCGTTATACGTTATACGTTATACGTTATACGTTATACGTTATACGTTTTACGTTTTACGTTATACGTTATACGTTATACGATATACGTTATACGTTATACGTTATGCGTTATAGGATATACGTTATACGTTATACGTTATACGTTATACGTTATACGTTATACGTTATACGTTATACGTTATACGTTATACGTTATACGTTATACGTTATACGTTGTACGTTATACGTTATACGTTATACGTTATACGTTATACGTTATACGTTATACGTTATACGTTATACGTTATACGTTATACGTTATACGTTATACGTTATACGTTATACGTTATACGTTATACGTTATACGTTATACGTTATACGTTATACGTTATACGTTATACGTTATACGTTATACGTTATACGTTATACGTTATACGTTATACGTTATACGTTATACGTTATACGTTATACGTTATACGTTATACGTTATACGTTATACGTTATACGTTTGACGTTATACGCTATACGGTATACGTTATGCGTTATTCGCTATACGTTATGCGTTATAGGATATACGTTATGCATTATAGGATATACGTTATGCGTGATACGTTGTACGTTATACGTTATACGTTATACGTTATACGTTATACGTTATACGTTATACGTTATACGTTATACGTTATGCGTTGTACGTTATGCGTTAAACATTATACGTTATACGATATACGTTATACGTTATACGTTATGCGTTATAGCATATACCTTATTCGTTATACGTTATACGTTATACGTTATACGTTATACGTTATACGTTATACGTTATACGTTATACGTTATACGTTATACGTTATACGTTATACGTTATACGTTATACGTTATACGTTATACGTTATACGTTATACGTTATACGTTATGCGTTATACGTTATACGTTATACGTTATACGTTATACGTTATACGTTATACGTTATACGTTATACGTTATACGTTATACGTTATACGTTATACGTTAAACGTTATACGTTATACGTTATACGTTATACGTTACACGTTACACGTTATACGTTATACGTTATACGTTATACGTTATACGTTATACGTTAAACGTTATACGTTATACGTTATACGTTATACGTTATACGTTATACGTTATACGTTATACGTTATACGTTATACGTTATACGTTATACGTTATACGTTATACGTTATACGTTATACGTTATACGTTATACGTTATACGTTATACGTTATACGTTATACGTTATACGTTATACGTTATACGTTATACGTTATACGTTATACGTAATACGTTATACGTTATACGTTATACGTTATACGTTATACGTTATACGTTATACGTTATACGTTATACGTTATACGTTATACGTTATACGTTATACGTTATACGGTATACGTTATACGTTATACGTTACTCGTTATACGTAATATGTAATACGTTTTACGTTATAAGTTGTACGTTATACGTTATACGTTATACGTTATACGTTATACGTTATACGTTATGCGTTATACGTTATACGTTATACGTTATACGTTACTCGTTATACGTAATATGTAATACGTTTTACGTTATAAGTTGTACGTTATACGTTATACGTTATACGTTATACGTTATACGTTATACGTTATGCGTTATACGTTATACGTTATACGGTATACGTTATGCGTTATACGTTATACGTTATACGCTATACGTTATACGTTATACGTTTTACGTTATACGTTATACGTTATACGATATACGTTATACGTTATACGTTATGCGTTATAGGATATACGTTATACGTTATACGTTATACGTTATACGTTATACGTTATACGTTATACGTTATACGTTATACGTTATACGTTATACGTTGTACGTTATACGTTATACGTTATACGTTATACGTTACTCGTTATACGTTATACGTTATACGTTATACGTTATACGTTATACGTTATACGTTATACGTTATACGTTATACGTTACTCGTTATACGTAATATGTAATACGTTTTACGTTATAAGTTATACGTTATACGATATACGTTATACGTTATACGTTATACGTTATACGTTATACGTTATACGTTATACGTTATACGTTATACGTTATACGGTATACGTTATGCGTTATACGTTATACGTTATACGTTATACGTTATACGTTATACGTTTTACGTTTTACGTTATACGTTATACGTTATACGATATACGTTATACGTTATACGTTATACGTTATACGTTATACGTTATACGTTATACGTTATACGTTATACGTTATACGTTATACGTTATACGTTATACGGTATACGTTATACGTTATACGTTACTCGTTATACGTAATATGTAATACGTTTTACGTTATAAGTTGTACGTTATACGTTATACGTTATACGTTATACGTTATACGTTATACGTTATACGTTATGCGTTATACGTTATACGTTATACGTTATACGTTACTCGTTATACGTAATATGTAATACGTTTTACGTTATAAGTTGTACGTTATACGTTATACGTTATACGTTATACGTTATACGTTATACGTTATACGTTATGCGTTATACGTTATACGTTATACGGTATACGTTATGCGTTATACGTTATACGTTATACGCTATACGTTATACGTTATACGTTTTACGTTATACGTTATACGTTATACGATATACGTTATACGTTATACGTTATGCGTTATAGGATATACGTTATACGTTATACGTTGTACGTTATACGTTATACGTTATACGTTATACGTTACTCGTTATACGTTATACGTTATACGTTATACGTTATACGTTATACGTTACACGTTATACGGTATACGTTATGCGTTATACGTTATACGTTATACGTTATACGTTATACGTTATACGTTTTACGTTTTACGTTATACGTTATACGTTATACGATATACGTTATACGTTATACGTTATACGTTATACGGTATACGTTATGCGTTATACGTTATACGTTATACGTTATACATTATACGTTATACGTTATACGTTATACGTTATACGTTACTCGTTATACGTAATATGTAATACGTTTTACGTTATAAGTTATACGTTATACGTTATACGTTATACGTTATACGTTATACGTTATACGTTATACGTTATACGTTATACGTTATACGTTATACGTTATACGTTATACGTTATACGGTATACGTTATGCGTTATACGTTATACGTTATACGTTATACGTTATACGTTATACGTTATACGTTTTACGTTATACGTTATACGTTATACGATATACGTTATACGTTATACGTTATGCGTTATACGTTATACGTTATACGCTATACGTTATACGTTATACGTTTTACGTTATACGTTATACGTTATACGATATACGTTATACGTTATACGTTATGCGTTATAGGATATACGTTATACGTTATACGTTGTACGTTATACGTTATACGTTATACGTTATACGTTACTCGTTATACGTTATACGTTATACGTTATACGTTATACGATATACGTTATACGTTATACGTTATGCGTTATAGGATGTACGTTATACGTTATACGTTATACGTTATACGTTATACGTTATGCGTTATACGTTATACGTTATACGTTATACGTTACTCGTTATACGTAATATGTAATACGTTTTACGTTATAAGTTGTACGTTATACGTTATACGTTATACGTTATACGTTATACGTTATACGTTATGCGTTATACGTTATACGTTATACGGTATACGTTATGCGTTATACGTTATACGTTATACGCTATACGTTATACGTTATACGTTTTACGTTATACGTTATACGTTATACGATATACGTTATACGTTATACGTTATGCGTTATAGGATATACGTTATACGTTATACGTTATACGTTATACGTTATACGTTATACGTTATACGTTATACGTTATACGTTATACGTTATACGTTGTACGTTATACGTTATACGTTATACGTTATACGTTACTCGTTATACGTTATACGTTATACGTTATACGTTATACGTTATAAGGTATACGTTATGCGTTATACGTTATACGTTATACGTTATACGTTAT